>NC_056746.1:774224545-774464545 GCF_019279795.1 Protopterus annectens | reverse complement strand
CACAATGTCCTACACGGTATGTATCTCCCATGACAACTACAGAAAGGGAGAAGGACACAGTCATTCCTAACAAACAGTGATAATGCCCTCAAACATATTACCTATGCAGAGTGACTGACAAAACCACAGATAGAGTGCCTTTCATACTACCTACACAGAGGTTACCACTGCTGGACATACATAGTTAAGTCACACCCATAACAGTTGTCCAACAACCATGGTAACACCTCACAATATCCCCAGCCTAAATGACCTATATCTGTCATCCCTGGCACCGCTGTAAAGTGTACATGGTGGAGGTACAGGTTCCTACCCACAAATAAGCCATACCCTGGAGTAAACCACCCAGCATTAAGAAGCAAGGCTCCTCATTAGTAGATGTCAGACATACCCCTGTTGAATGTTATGCAGATAGGTAATATGCCATATGAGTCACCCTGTGTAACTGTTGGACAGGAGCAAGTACAATCACATTACATGTGTCCCAAGAGGCAGGGTAGCATAACCGTATGCTGCTGTAGGCCCAGGGCCAATAGCATACTACCTACCTATGACACAATGCACACACACATGTACTCATTGCAATACCAACTATGTGAGGTGGAATGAGTGTGCCAATGACTGTGTGCAAGGTCTGTAATGGTGTGATTGCTCAGCATGACTTTGTGTCTGTCATGGTAGTGTGTGTCCTTGGTGTGAGGCCAGAGAAATATGTGTCAGGTATTGGGATACAAACATACTACATTGCCATATGTTGTGCTGTGGTTCCCTGTATATGACTGTGGTGTAGGTAGGAGTATGGCCGCAAAGACTAGGGTGCATTACCATTGAAATTTTAACTGTGCATTGCCTGCATTGCATGGGATGACAATGTTCCCCATCCATTACCTTGATACATACCCCCAGTGTGAGGTTGTGCATTGGACCTCAAACAGTGTGCCGACTGCTGGAGAATACTAGTTTGTTGTATGGAGTGTGCCAGGCACTATCACACAGTTGTTGGCTGAGCGCTGATATGTGGTCATTTACATGTGTATCCCCCGATAGACAGACAGATGCTATATATGGCAGTTCAGTGATATCACTACAGTAGAGTATTATGTGTGCCATATTACTTGCTCACATATTTTTCTTTTCCTTCCAGGGCGATGGTGCATCAGCGCAACCCCTCTTACTCGGCTGCAGAGGATGAGGAGATACACCAGAGCCTGGTGCGGGATTTTGCCACACTCTTTTCCCGCACCAGCCAGAACCAGCAGGAGAGGGCTGCACTGTGGCAAGACCTTGTCCGTCGGGTAAATGACATAGGCTTGCATAACTGGACATATGAGCAGGTACGCCATCACTGCAGTGATTTAATTAGAAATGTCCGTCAGCATGCGTCTGATATCCACAGGCAACAGCTTGCCACAGGTGGTGGAGCACCTATACGCCCCTCCCCTCACCAGACTGGAGGAGCTGCTCCTAAGTGTTGTGGCTCCAGCCCAACAACAACAACATCCACAGACTTGTGTAATGATGGAGACTGGAGCCACCCACCACGTGGACATGGAGCGTGCAGGTAACATGCCATATCTATAGTTGACTGTTCTCTACACTGGTAGTTTATGCATGTGTGAGATATATGCTGTGTTTGTAGCTGTTATCCTGGAAATTATTGTGCAAGATTGATATTCTCAATATCAGCAGTAGACCTGTGAAAGCCAACTGTTGTACTACTGTACTGTATCATACTCAAAGTATCAATGGCACAGTTGCGCCCACTGACAATAAATGTCTTATTTGTGCAGGTCCCTCTGGAGTAACAGCAAGGCAGCCAATCCATGCTGGTGAGTGTGTAATAACAATACTTTTAATACTAATGATAATAATAGTAATAATACCCATAAACAGTATTACTATGTGTTGGATTGCAGGTGTGTTTGTTTCTGTGTGTTTGTATCTCATGTACTGAGGAGTGTGCATGTGCCCATGTGTGCATATGTGCATGTGTGCATGTGCCCATGTGTGCATGTGCCCATGTGTGCATTTGTGCATGTATGCATGTGTGCATGTGCCCATGTATGCATGTGCCCATGTGTGCATGTGCCCGTGTGCATCTGTGGTAACATTGTGTACACATTGTAAACTATTTTTCCTGTCTTCCTCTCACAGGCTCTGGTGTTGCTCTGGTTGTGTGCAACAGGGAACCTGAAGCCACTGCTGGGGATAGTGATAATGATGATACATGTGTAATGGCACAGGGAGGTGTGACAGGGTTGGTTGTTGGTCAGCCAATCGACAGTACACAGCAGTCAACCCCACCAATGCGCACAGTCATCCTGCTGATACATCCATTGTCACCAATGTCCTTAGGTGAGGGACAGCATACAGTGGGCATTGACCAGGGTAATGTGGTATCAGTGGCACATGCATCCCCTCACAGCAGCCATGGCCAGAGTCCTGACATGGTACCACACAGGCAGATGTCCAGGGGTTCTCGTGGGAGCATCCGTGGTCGTACTGCCCCTGTCAGACATGCCCACAGAGGTCTTTCAACCTCAGCTATGTTCCGGGCTGTAATGCAGGCACAGGCACGTATGGAATGGTACACCAGACAGGGTCTGAGGGAGCTTAGAGCACATCGCACTGCTATGAATGACACTATGTGTGACGTTGCGGCTGCCATCCGAAATTTCACCGAGGTCAGTGATAGACATTGGGGGGACACATTAGATCTGTTCCACAACTAAATTTCCATGAGCCAGGGCAATGCAGGACGGTTGAGGCGTCGACGTGGACGTATGCCAGCAACATCAGCAGCTGGCAGTCGTCGCAGACGACAACAAACCCGCAGCCGCTCCCATAGTGCCAGTACCAGCCCCAGCAATGCTGGGTCTGTGCTGTCATCAGACCACCCTAGGAGACCATGTGCACGTGGCTCTGGACAGTCCCAGCAGGGACATGTGTCCAGTCATCAACCAACTGCTTCTGATGACAGTACCCAGTCTGGCTTAGTACCTGATACTGTCCGTAGCACCCCTGCCAGGCATAGGTACCGTGTCCGTGGCCAGAGACAGTGATCTGTATGACCTGGCAGGTACAGTCTGTGGCTTTCCACAAACACCCGTATATGGCAGACACGAGGTGGAACTGTGTGCATGCATACACACACATGCATAATGCTAACACCTAGGGCTAACACATACACGCACACACTGCATCAACATTGCCCCATCTTGTACTGTTGTCCCTCACTAACACACACACACATACATGTCGATTGGATGTATCAGTGGCAGACTCAGGCATACCAAGTACACACCCTGTGCATATGATGAAACTGTGCCACCTCCTGCAATCTGTAACATTAATGCAAGAACAGGTTAACATGTTGCTGATGCACAGGGTGACTACATAGAAGTGTAGTAATATTATCATGTTGTTAACAGTACAGTGTAATGATATCATTGTGGGTATATCCCAGCATGCCTGATGCATTAACAGTATGATTGTCATTGTATTGTTTGGTACACCCCTATTAATTACCATAGTGTAATGTCTGCACATCTTTGCATTCTGGTGGTAAGGCTGAAAACACAAGGCCACCTACATAGGTAGCACAGGGGATAAGAAAATGGAAGTAATGATACTCAATGCCGGACATGTAAACCGCAAGATGCATGCAGTTCAAACTCTACTCTGCATGGAGAATATTGATATCTGTGCAGTAATAGACAACAGGTTCAAGACTCCCAAGAGCACCCTAGCACTACCACGTTACACCTCATACCATGCTTGACAGCCCCAAAACACGGAACTAACTGTGACAGGAGGGTGAGTCTCATTAAATGTCAAGGATACTGTGGTGGCAGGACAGGTAGCTTACATCCTTCTAAGTTGGGAACTGCTGACTGAGGGCTCAGTGTCTGTTACTCTAAAAGTGTATTAGTTCTGGTTTAAGCATTTGGGCTTCAGGCCAGTTATTTTACATTAAGAAGGTTCATGGTCTGCACTCTTGTGGAAGGAGAGGCTGGGCTTTGCCCTTCTGAGCTGGGAATTTCTGGTTAAAGGCTTATAGTGCCTGCATATCTGAACTGTGTCTTACTGAAATTGGTACACCTTGTTTGCTATACCATAGACTAGATCCAGGCCTGCTGAATCTAGCTTTGTTTGCATGCTTGTTTGCTTGTTATTTCCCTGAAATGCTAATTCCACCTAAAACGCGGCTTTTCAGCGCTTCTGTGGATCTTTAGTGACATCTGCATTGCTTACTGTACTTATTTCCTTGTTTCACTTGAAAGAAAGTTACTGTTTGTCATTTTTGCATTTAAGTTACCTGTAACACATTGCATTTAAGTTACCTGGCACTTGCTCACTAAAGCAATTATATAAGTCAGCACTAAAAAATTAAAAGCACTACACCCTCACAAACTCCCCTTGAGTACCTTGTTCCCCATTGGCCCTTTTTTTTTGTCAATTATAAAGGAAGTCCCAATACTATTCTAGCATGTCCAAAGGTCAGTTGTCAATCTCCTCTCCGGTCCAGCTGGTGAATCTGGGAATCTTGAGGCAATGTTACAACTGCCTCATGTACACAGACAACCCTCTCCTCCTCCCAACAAATTCCAAAACATGTGAGAGATGCAACCATATAGCCAAACTGGAGGCTAAGCTCTCTCAACTCAGTACTGGTGAAACCTGTCAGGAGGAGAAGGAAACCACACTCACTACAATTCCAGCCTCACATAGACCTACCACGACAGCAAACCAAACACATAAACACACAAAAACATACTCGGAGGCTCTAAATAAAAATCTGCCTAAGCAGCAGAGACCTCCAAAGTAGACAGCCAAGCAACCGCTACCCCAAAACAAAACACATGCAACACATAGCTCACAAAGCCAGTGTGCCGAACAGTCACAGCCCTTAAGGCTAAACAACACACCTGATACACTTGTAATAGGTGACTCTATCGTCAGGCACACTGACGTCCCGCTCACCAGGCTGAACAAGGAGAAGGTCACGGTGAGCTGCCTGTCGGGCGCTAGGATCCGCCACATAACACAAGCACTCAGGTCACTCCAAGGCAAGTACAAATATGACTCAGTCATTGTCCATGCTGGTGTGAATGACCTGAGGCGTACCTCCCTGGACTACATGAAAAGAGACATAGAGGAGCTCTCTGAGCATGTGGCCCAGGCCGGTATGACCCTGACCTTGAGTAGCATCTTACCCTCACCAAGAATGATGCCACAATATGAAGACAAGATGATCAATTTCAACAATTGGCTTAAGTATTGGTGTCATTCAAAGGGGATCCAATGCCTGTCAGCCTGGGATGACATGCTCGACAAGCCACGATGCTTTGCTAGGGAGGGCTTGCACCTGTCACCCCTGGGCTTTTGTATATTGGCAAAGGCTCTTGCTACCCCCATAGTGCCTTTTTAGGCAAGGCTCAATAGACAAACCCACCTCCATAGGTATCACAAGGGATAAGAAAAGTACAGTTTTGTACCTACCATAAATGTAGATGTTCGAGGATCCACATTGCTGCAGTCCTAACTATTGGGTAGTCCGCTGTCCAGTCGGCCCGAATACCAAAGTATATGGCTGACGTCGGTCAGGGCGCATTAGACTGACGTCAGTACGTCAGGGTACTAATGCGCATGACCGACGTCATATCCTCAGTCTTTTCTTGCCCCAGATGTCAGAAGACCCTAAAAAGATAAGGCCAAAACCAAAACTCCCAACAAACCTGCACCAAAATATATATACAAAATATACAAAATTAGCAGAATATAACCTCACCTACACAACCACCCCTAAACACAGAGGAAGGAGGGAGGGTAAATTGGACTGCAGCAATGTGGATCCTCGAACATCTACATTTATGGTAGGTACAAAACTGTACTATGTTCTTCATTCCACATTGCTGCAGTCCTAACTATTGGGTAGAATCCCAAAGCAGAGGTAAGGGAGGCTGGCAAATCATAAGGAAGCAGGAACTGACAACATGCCTTGCAAAATAGCTGTGGCAAAACCAGCCCTAGACTTAGAGTAGAGAGGAAGGTGATAATGCTTAGAGAAAGTATGCACTGAACTCCAAGTAGCTGCCTCCAAAATATCCTTAGTTGCCACCCCTCAGAAATGCTGTTGAAGTGGCAGTAGCCCTAGTGGAATGAGGCCTAATCCCAGCTGGAATCTCCTTGCCATGATGGGAATAACAAAATGTAATGCAACACCCAATCCATCTAGAAATAGTTTGTTTTGACACAGGCTTGCCCTGAGAACTCAAAGCAAAAGAAACAAACAACTGCTGAGACTGCCTAAAATCCTTAGTCCTGCTCAAATAATAACGCAATTGCCTGTGTACATCTAAAGTGTGCAAAATCTTTTCCCCTTTATTTTGGGGATCTGCATAAAAAGTAGGCAAATGAATAGTTTGGTTTAAAGCCACACTAGAAACCACCTTAGGCATAAAGGAAGGATTAGTGCGTAAAGATACCCTATCCTTATGAAAAATCAAAAAGGCTCCACTGCCATAAGGGCCTGCAACTCAGAAACCCTTCTTGCAGAAGTAATGGCCAACAAAAAGCAGTCTTCCATGACAAGTATTTCAAGTCAGCAGTAGCCTTGAGGCTCAAAAGGTTGTAGAGTAAGTTTCTCCAACACAAAATTGAGATCCCAAGCAGGAGTAGGAGCTCTCGTGGGGTCTTATATTCTTTGCCCTCTAAGAAATTGCTTGAACAAAGGATGAAAACAATGGTGGGTCACAATCATAGTGAGCTGAAATTGCTGCAGCATGAATCTTAATGGAAGAGAAAGACAAACCTTTGTCCAATAACTCAGTAAGATATTGAAGAGCCACACTCAGATTTGGCTCCGAAATCTCCAAATTGTTTGCTGCACTGCAAAATAAAAATCTCTTCCATTTTTCTGCGTACACTTTCCTTGTACTAGGTCTCCTGGCTTCCAGAATCACATTTAAAACTTGTTGAGGAAGTTGAGACCTGCTGTCTTTCAAAATAGAATATGCCAGGCTGTTAGATGAAGAGAGTGAAGCTTGACATTGAGCAGGTGACCGTCTCTCTGAGACAACAGGTGTGGAATCAAGGGTAAAGGCCATGGAGGCTTTTTACCAGACCCCTCAGTAATGGGTACCATTGCTGCCGAGGCCAATCTGGAGCTATTAAAATCGTCCTTGGCTTGTCTTGTCTGATCTTTAGAAGCACCTTTGGAAGAAGAGGCAGAGGTGGAAACGCATACACATGAAGATTTTTCCAACTGAAAGAAAGAGCATCCACTTTCCAAGCTGTGTGATGAAACCTCTTTGTGCAAAACTTTGGCAGCTGGTGGTTTAGTGGAGAAGCGAACAGATCTATGTCTGGAGTTCCCCAGGACACTGTCAACGTTTGAAATACATGAAGATCCAGTTTCCACTCGTGGGGATCCATGATTTGTCTGCTTAACACATCTGCTAAGGAGTTCTGTGCTCCGGCAGAAACCTTGCCTGAAGAGTTAGTTGCAAGCTGAGCGCAGTCTCCCATAAAATCATTGCTTGCCTGCACAATGGGTAAGAATGTGTTCCCCCTTGTTTGTTGATGTACCACATGACAGTTGTGTTGTCTGTTAGAATCAACACCTGCCCTGGAAGAAGTAACTCCTTGAAAGCCATTAATGCAAACTGGACTGCTAACATCTCCTTCATGTTGATATGTAGATGCTGTAGTCTGGCAGGCCACTTGTCTTGTATCCACTTTCCATTTAGATGAGCTCCCCAAGCAATGTCTGAGGCATCTGTCGTTAGAAGCTGACGCCTCTGGCGGGTCACAGAGAGTCCCTTGTTTAGGTGACATTCCTGAGCCCACCACAAAAATTCCTTTTGAATGCAAGGTATTATTTGAATGACAGTGTCCAAATCCTGGCAGTGCTGTGTCCATACATTTTGAGATACCATTGTAGCTTCCTCATATGCAGTTTGGCATTGGGAAGCACCAGAATACAAGATGCCATGAACCCTAAGGCTTGAAGGACTGTCCTTGCAGTCAGCCCGGACTGAAGAGATAGTTGATGGAAGTAACTGGAAAGATTCTTTTGTTTGTCCGGGGTTAAAAGGCCATCTGGGCTGCTGTATTCAGTCTCACACCCAGAAAGCACATGTCTTGAGAGGGTACTAGACTGGACTTTATTTCGTTCACAGAATACCCTAGGCATCTTAGCACTGCTATGACATATTCCAAATGCTGTAGAAGGTCTTCCTTTTCTTGAGCCAGAATCAGGCAATCGTCCAAGTAAGGATAGATTTGAATTCCTTTTAGCCTGAAGAAAGCTATCACTGGAGCCAGAACCTTTGTGAATACTCTGGGCGCAGTAGATAAGCCAAAGGGCAATGCAGAGAACTGATAATGAGAATTTCCAGCTCGAAAGCAGATACTTTCTGCAACTTAGTCTTATAGGCACATGAAGGTAAGCTTCCTTGAGATCTAAAGTTACCATCCAGTGATCTTTGCCCAGCAGAGGTAAAAGCTGTTGTAACGTCAACATTTTGAACTTGGGAATGTCCAGATAAGTGTTGAGGATAGATAAATCCAAAATTGGTCTCCACGTGTTCCCCTTCTTCGGTACTAGGAACAGGCGAGAATAAAATCCTAGGCCCCTTTCTGGCACAGGAACCGACTGAATGGCCCCTATTTGGAGTAACAGAGAAATTTGCTTGTGAGCCTCTTGTCTTTGTAGAGGAGGAATGTCTGGCATGCCTTTGAAAGGAGGCAAGGTATGGAAATAAAACCTGTAACCGTGGTGAATGATATCCAGAACCCATCTGTCTTGGGTAATTAAATCCCAATTTTCTTTGAAAAGAGACAGTCTTCCTCCCAACGGTGCTGCCAGGCGAGAATGAACTGGCAGCTGAAAAGGCAGGTCATTGGGTCTGCTTACGAAAGGACTGACCCCTGCCTTCACCAGAAGTCTGAGCAGGGGAACTGCCTGCCCTAGGCCTAAAAGAACCCTGCGCTCTGCCCCTACCACGTCTAGACCTACCCCTAGACTGGGAATCATAAGCAGGATAAGTCCATCCCTTAGCAGGCCAATTTCTACTAAACTTGGAGGCTGCACCTGCAAAAATCTTTAACAGTTTGCATAGACTTAGCCTTGTCCTCCATTTTCTTCAAAACTGCTTCTACAGGCGAACCAAACAACACATCAGACTGCAAAGGAGCATCCAAAATCCGTGTCTTAACATGCTCAGCTAAATTCTGATCTCTCAACCAGGCGTGCCTCGAAGAACAGAACCAGTGGCAGCCACCCTGGAGGAGGCCTGCACAGCATCAAAACCACATTGCAAGGAATGTTTACCCACCTGTTCAGACACATGAACTAAATCCTGCAACTCTTTACACTCAATACCTTCCGCCAAAGCATCCACCTTAGATTTCAACTGTGAAAGAAGATAATTCTGATATTTCAACATGTGAAACTGACAATTCAACGCCCTCATGGCTAAAGTGGAAGAAGTATACACTTTCTTGCCCCATCTATCCAAAGCCCTTGCCTCTTTATCAGGAGGGACAGGATTTTTAACAACTGAGGCCTTCACACCTTTGGGCCCCTGAGAGACAGTTTCGGGTCTGCCCTAGGACTCTTAAAAGATACTTATGAGCTTCAGGCACCCTATAATACCTATCCGGTTTAACTGGGGCAGGAGGCAAAGAATCAGGATTCAGGAAGCCTCTGCAAAAACATCTTCCACCACATTCAAAACAGGAGGTATAGCTAAAGGCCTATGCTGGGGTAAAACAAGAATTCCCTAAGCCTTTTCCTGGAATCAGAGAAATCTTGACCTTCCCATTTAAAATGCTCCCTCATGGAATGCAGAGTCTCTGAAAAGAAAAATCCTCAGGAGGAGAAGCTGAAGGAGTAGAATCATCCACATCAGAATCAGAATAAGGAGGGAACTCCTGCAAGTCTTCAGCTGAAGACTCAGAAGCCTTCGAGCATTGCTCAAAACTCTCAAACTCAGGTTCCACCCTAGGTCTCTTATCAGGGGGGGGCATAGAACCCCTTATCATAGTAATCAAATCCTCTGCCATTTTAAGCATATGTTTCTTAGGCAAAGACCCTGAAGCACTAGGAGAAACCCCCACTGAAGCAAAACTTGGCCTGCCCTCAAAGAAGCCTTGGAAACAGAAGGGAGGCTCTAACCACCTTAGGAAGAGAGGAAGAACAGCCACCTGAGAAGCCCCTCAGCCTGGCCTACTTCCTGAGAGGAAACATCCTGTAACAGTAAAGTCTCTCCCTGAGACTCCAAAGACACACCTGGCAAAACCTCCGGCTCCACTGAGCCCTCTAAAGAACCGGCGTCTGGGACTGTCGGTTCTTCCACTCTAGGCTTTGCTGTTTTGTCCTTGCGTTTTTAGCGAAGCGCCGGAGCATCCGGCGGCATTTTATAGTTACAACGCTTCCCAAACACTAACCTGGCACAGTCTAACCTTCTCTTAATAGTGCGTTTGTTAAATCTAGCACAAGAGCGGCATCCAACAACGTCGTGCTCAGGCCCTAAACAAGGTATACACAAAGTATGGTAATCCCTATGAGGTATCTGTTTCCCACAAGAAATACAGTTATTCACTTTTTCTGACATCCGGTTAAATACTGAGGCTAGAAAAAACCAAAATATTCCCCAACGCGGTACTTAGCCAACTTTGATTCGGTCTGAAACTCTGGCTTCAGAAACTTTCAGAACGCCAACCTGCACTCGCAAAATTGCTTCTGCATCGGACCATGCAGCAAAAAAGACTGAGGATATGACGTCGGTCATGCGCATTAGTACCCTGACGTACTGACGTCAGTCTAATGCGCCCTGACCGACGTCAGCCATATACTTTGGTATTCGGGCCGACTGGACAGCGGACTACCCAATAGTTAGGACTGCAGCAATGTGGAATGAAGAACATCTAAGAGTAATGCTACTCAACGCCAGAAGTCTAAACCTCAAGATGCACGCACTGGAAACTCTCCTTAGCAGGGAGAACATCGATATCTGTGCAGTAACAGAAATCTGGTTCAAGGCTCCCGAGAGCACCCCAGCACTACCAGGTTATACCTCATACTATGCTTTTCGGCCCCAAAACTTGCACCGAACCAGAAAAGGAGGGGGAGTATCAATATTCGTCAAAGATACCCACACCTCCAGGTTGGTGGCACAGCACGAAGCATCAGAGACTATCCATGTGCAACTAACAGTGGGTAAAACTACCTTCCAGTTTATAGCCTGCTACAGGCCACCCTCCCAAACCCAGGAACCCCACTCGACCTTCCTGAGAACACTGGAAAATATGAAGGTCTCTCCAAACACCATTATATTGGGCGACTTCAACTACCCAAACATAGACTGGGAGCATTACTCTAGCTCCAACACCCTAGCTCAAAGGTTCCTAGAATTTATAAACTCAAATGCTATGGAACAACTTGTTACCACTCCTACAAGAGGGGAAAACATACTGGACATGATCATCACCAACATGGGGACTCTATGCTCCAGACCAGAAGTGTATCCCTCACTGGTAAGATCAGACCATAAACTAATCTCACTGGATATTCACATCCCGACCCCACCCCCTGCCCAGAAAACCACAGTGAAAACTTCTCTAAAGCAAATTTCACGCTCCTCAAAACTGAGGTGGAATCCTTCAAAGCACCCGGGCCCGTGGAAAATACAGCCCAGACCGCAGAATCCTTTATAAACGCATTCTATGAACACCTTCAGGAATGCATGGATCATGCAATCCCAAATAAAACCAAGACCCAATCCTCCAAAGGCAGACTCAGCAAAGTCTGGTGGACCCCAGCCATAAACAAACTATACAATAGAAGGAGGAAGCTACAACATGACAGAGCAAAATCCCAAAAAGGGAAGGCATCTCTGATCAGCGTTAGCAAAAAACTACGGGCACTCATAAAATCGTCTAAGGTCAGCTTAGAGAGAGAAATTGCACAGGACACTAAGGATAATCACAAGGTTTTCTTTAGTTATGTTAGGAACCTGGGTGGGAATTCCCACATATGCTCAGAATTAGTCCAAAATGACAAAAAATACACCGAACCCACAGACATTGCCAACATCCTAGCTGACAGGTTCAGCGCAAACTTCTACCCCCCCCCACAGAAGGGCAAATATCTATCCCAAAAGAGTGCTGTCCCCCCCTAACATCTCAGATGCTCAGGTAAGAGCCACCCTCTCCAAAGCAAAAAACACAGCATCAATGGGACCAGACGGTGTCCCGGGCTGCGTCCTACATGAACTCCAAGAAGAGCTAAATCCAAGCATAAAACTACTGTTCACTCTCAGCCTTACCACAGGATATGTACCCAAAGAGTGGCATACAGCAGCAGTGGTCCCTCTACACAATGGTGGTGCCTCAACGGATCCTGGAAACTATCGCCCCATAAGCCTGACTAGCTTGGTCTGCAAAGCTATGGAAAGGATCATCATGGACCTCATAAAAAAAGATATTGGGGACCTATAGACACTGGGTCCTACCCAGTTCGACTTTGTTAAGGGCAGATCCTGCCTCTTAAACCTGGTCGATTTCTTTGAAACAGTCACCAAGGCCATTGACGAGGGGAAGGTGGTCCACACAGCCTACCTGGACCTCGCAAAAGCCTTCGATACAATACCCCACTCGGGCATTATAGATAAGTTCACCAGCTTAAATATAAACCCCTATGTCACTAGATGGGTTGCAAACTGGCTCAAGGACAGAACCCACATGGTTAGAATTGCTGGAGCCATGTCAGACTCCAAACCAGTTACAAGTGGTGTCCCACAAGGCTCAGTCCTGGGACCTCTCCTGTTCGGTATATATTTCTCGGAGGTACAGGCCAACACGGAAGGACTGTGGCTGACCAAGTTCGCAGATGACTGCAAACTGGGCACTATAATCGACTCTCCAGCCGACACAAGCATCCTCCAAAAGGGCCTCATAGAAACAGACAACTGGTGCCAAAGCCATGGCCTCAAGCTAAACGCCAAAAAGTGTATAGTCATCCCCTTTGGCAAAAACAAAGTGCCCACAAATTACCACATAGGTGGTAATCCATTAAGTACAGAAGAAGTAATTAGGGACCTGGGGACCCAAGTTGATAGAAATCTCTCATTTGACAACCACGTAGCCAAAGTGGTTAGAAAAACATTTTATACAGCCCACCTAATTATGAAGGGATTCAAATCTAGATCAGGGGAGGTCATCGTGCCTCTTTACTCATCCCTCATCATGCCCATAATTGAGTACAATGCCCCTTTTGGGATGTACTTTACCAGACACCTGCAGCAACTGGAAAGACCCCAAAAGTACCTCACCAAGAGGATCAAAGGGTTAAACAGATGCCATATGCTGCCCAGTTAAAGAAACTCCAGCTCTACTCAGTGGCATACCGCCTGCTCAGAGGCGATCTGTGCCAGACGTATAACGGCATGTCCAACCCGGAATTAATGGACATGCTGTACCTCAGAAAATCCAAATCCCATCGAGCTACGCGCTCGAGAGACTTGAACCTCAGCACTGACATAAATAGGATATGCTGGAGGGACAGATTCATAACCCAGAGGCTGCCTTCACTCTGGAATAAAATCCAAGTCCAGGATAGGCAGAGTCCCTCATTGACTCTCTTCAAGAGGAATCTTGATGAGTGGATGGGGGATCATAGGTTTACCCCAGATATCACTTCTGTGTCACTGTTAGACAGAGGCACAGTATACTAACCTCGAAAAAGGGCATAGCAAAATTAATTTAAAATGGGTGGCAAAAGCCAAACAGACTCTGGCTAGGCTTATAAATGCCCTAGGGCAGATAGCCTAGTATGAACCTATGAACATATGAACCATTGAACCTATACCCACACCCCCAGGTTGTTGCCACAGCGTGATGCATCACAGACTATCCACGTGCAACTAACAGTGGGTTAAACTGACTTCCAGTTCATAGCCTGCTACAGACCACCCTCCTAAACCCAGGTAACCCACTTGGCCTACTTAAGAACACATGAATATATGCAGGTGTCTCCAAACAACAATATATTGGGCAGCTTCATTTACCCACACATAGACTGGGAGCATTACTGTAGCTCCAACACCCTAGGCGAAAGGTTCCTAGAATCCATACACTCAAATGCTATGGAACAACTTGTTACCACTCCCACAAGAGGGGAAAACATGCTGCACCTGATCATCACCAACATGTGGACTCTATGCTCCAGACCAGAAGTGTATCCCTCACTGGTAAGATGACACCATAGAGTACTCTCACTGTATATTCACATACCAACCACAGCCCCTGCACAGAAAACCACAGTCAAAACGTTGTGTAATGCAAATTCCATGTATTCACATGAGGCAGGCTTCACACATGGGAACTATTTAAGGTCACAGGTACATATGTCTATGTGGCACACACATACCTCATGTGTGCATTGAAATTACTGATATAATATATGTCATACAATATTAAGAGCAACACCCAACACACATGGACAAACTGTGTGACAAAAACACACATGGCATTTGTAGGATTCAAACCCCCACCTAACTATGTTATGACACTTGAGAGAAATGCATTAGCAGAGTGTGCTAGTCGCATTGGTGGGAGGTTTCCCTTCTCTTGCTATACTTATAGGGTACTTACATCATCAGTGTTTAGAAAGAGGAATGTACATCATGTAGTGTGTTCTTCTAGTTGCCAAAAGGGACATTTTTTTCAAACAGAATTGCACACACACTAACCCCCCCCCCCCAAACCCAGGTAACCCACTTGGCCTACTTAAGAACACATGAATATATGCAGGTGTCTCCAAACAACAATATACATAATATATATTGGGCAGCTTCATTTACCCACACATTGACTGGGAGCATTACTGTAGCTATACAGTGGTTAACTTCAGGTACAGGTATACTGAGTGGGGGAACTACCCAGGCCTCAACAACATCACCCTACAGCCACTACAATTTGTGAATCCATGTGCTATGGCAGGACCAATCACCACAGCCACAAGGGAGAATACATATTGGACATGACCATCTGCAACATGGGGACTCTATATTCTACACCAGAGGTAGACCACCATTGTTAATATCTGACCATAACCAACTTTCCCTGGACATCCATATCCCATCCCGACCCCCAGGCAAGGAAGTCACTGCAAACAAAGTATTTATCAAAAGCAGACTTTGCACTTGTGAAGACTGGGGTGGAAGACTTCAAAGGACCCATGCCGAAGGATTATACAGGACACTCTGCATAATCCTTGACAATTGTATTCTATGAGCATCCGGAAGGTTTGCATTGATCATGCTATCCCAAATAAACCCAAGACTCCTCCACAACAGGAGACCTGTCTGGTGTACACCAGCCATATATAAGCTGTACAACAGAAGGAGGGAGCTAATACATTACAGAGCAATATCCCACAGAGGGAGGACGTCTCTGAACAGTATTGGCAAGACACTTCAATCCCACAAAATCATCACTTCAAAGTGTTGACAGTGAAATTGTCCAGACACTGCAGATAAGGCTCCCTCAGTCTGTAATTTTACCCAATTATGTTATAAGTCCTCGCCGACCCTCTTCCAGCAAACTCCAGCAACATGGATGTGACATTGCAAATTCAACCCCTGGGATCTCCACTGTGTCCCTGCTTGACGGAGGCACAGCACACTAGCTTTAAATGGTGCCTTCTGTGACCTACTTTACAGAGGCACAGTAGCCTACTGTACTGGGGAGGCGATGCCAAACACACTCTGGCTAAGCTTATGTATTCCCTAGGGCAAACAGCCTAGTATTGACCTCTACACCCATATGTTTAATTTTCAGATGCACAATATTTGTTGCTGATAAACTGTTTGCAGGTATTTATTGCCATAGCTTTCCCTGTTTCTATGAACAACTTGTGTATCTGTGGAAGATGTTTGAATATGAGAGAGATCCACTATTTTACTTATGTCTCTGTTGTCATTTAACTGTGTGCACTGGGCAGATTGCTATATTGTGGGAGGTTCCAGGCTTAACACATACAAATGCCAGATATGTGTGGCCAACTGCTAAACTGAGACATGGCCTAAGTGTGTGAGCATGCCCAGTTCAGGCTTTCCATGGCTTGTTGCCTGACATATGTCTCATTTATCAAAGTGTGCGAGCATGCCCAGTGTGAGCTTTCCATATGTTGAGATCTGAGGTCCACCACATTTGTGGTTGTGTGTGAACTTCAACAATATTTCACATTTATAGTTGTGTGTTGGAAGTCATGTTGTGTTCTTACTGCCCAACTGCTTTGTGTCTGAACCCAACAGGAATTATACTGTGCCTGCAGGGTTTCCATGGGATAGTTTGCATACAGTTGTCAACATCCTTTCATACTGACCAAACACTGTAATATCGTATAGTGTACTGGTTCAGTACTTTCACTGTGGTGGACAGTATCCTGGGTTTCAGTCCTATCACTGCTTTAAATATTCATAGTGAGCACACCAGACTGGTTAAGGGCCAGTTGTGCAAATATGGCCATGTTGCATTTTGTTCAGATATGGACTACTTAAACCAGGCTTGTCCAACATTGGTAGTGTATTCCGCAACTTGGGTGAACATTGACAAACACTAGCTATGTGCCCTAGGCCATTTCTAATGCTAGTCAGAGAATGTGTTTGTCCTTCAACACACATTGTAACTGGAGTTTGCCATGACATATTTCAAGGTTAGTATACTGTGCCTCTGTCTACCCGTGACATAAAAGTGATACCCAGGGTAAACCTACCATCTTCCATCCACTCATCATGATTCCTCTTGAAGAGAGTCAATGAGGGACTCTCTGGCTAACCTGTACTGGGAGTTTACTCAAGAGTGGAGGGAGCTTCTGGGTTATGGATCAATCACTACAGCATGCCCTATTTATGTCAGTGCTGGGGTTCATGTCTCACACGTGCATAGCTCACTGGCATTCAGATTTTACAAGGTGCAGCATGTTCATTGATTCTAGCTTGGACATGGCTTTATACATCAGGCACAGATTGCCTCTGGGCAGGCAGTATGGCACTGTGTGGAGCTGCAGTTTGTTTAATCAGGCAACACATGGCATCTGTTAGAGCTCTTTGATCCTCCTGGTGAGGTACTTTTGGGGTCTTTCCAGTTGCTGGAGGTGTCTGCTAAGGTACATCCTACAGGGGCCATTGTACTCAATTGTGAGGCTGATGAAGGATGACTGAAGAGGCACGATGACCTCCCCTAATCTAGATGTGAATACCTTCATGATTAGGTGGGTATATGGTATGTTTCTGTAACCACTACGGCCACATGGTTGTCAAATGCAAGATATCTATCAACTTGTGTCCCCAGATCTCTTATTACTTCTTAAGTATTTAATGGGTTAAAACCTTTGTGGTAATTGGTGGGCACTTACTGTTTTTCCAAAGGGGATGACTATACACGTTTCTGCATTTAGCTTGATGACATGGCTCTGGCACCAGTTGTCTGTTTCTATGTGGCCCTTTTGTAGAATGCTTGTGTCAGCTAGAGGGTCAGATATGGTGCCCAGTTTGTAGTCATCTGCAAACTTGTTCAGACACAGTCCTTCCATGTTGGCCTGTACCTATGGAAATATATACCAAACAAGGGAGGTCCCAGGACCGAGCCTTGTGGGATGCCAGTTGTAGCTGGTTTGTAGTCTGACATGGCTGATCATTTCTGACCATGTCAGTTCTGTCCTTGAGCTGGTTTGCAACCCATCTACTGACACAGGGGTTTATAGTTAAGCTGGTGAGCCTATCTATAATGAATGGGGTATTGTATGGAAGGCTTTTGCAAGGTCCAGATAGGCTGTGTGGACCACATTCTCCTCATCAATGTCCTTAATGACTGTTTCACATGAGTCAAACATGTTTAAGGGGCAGGATCTGCCCTTAAGAAAGCCACACTGGGTAGGGTCCAGTGTATGTAGGTCCCCAATATCTTTATTTCTGAGGTCCATGATGATCCTTTCCATAGCTTTGCAGACCAAGCTTGTCAGGATTCTGGGGTGATAGTTTGCAGTATCCATTCAGGCACCACCTTTGTGGAGAGGGACCACTGTTGCTGTACACTGCTCTTTGGGTACATATCCTGTGGTAAGGCTGAGATTGAGCAGTAGTGTTATTTGGTGTTCCATTCTTCTTGGAGTTCATGGTGGACGCAGCCCAGGACACCATCTCGTACCATTGATGCTGTGTGTTTTGCTTTGAAGATGCTGGCTGTTACCTCAACATCTGCAATGTCAGGGGGCCAGCACTCTGCTGGGATAGATATTTGGCATTTTGTTGTGTGTGTGTGGGGGGTTTGCACTGAACCTGTCAGGTTGGATGTTGGCAATTTGTGTGGGTTTGGTGTATTGTTTGTAATATTTGAGTAATTTAGAGCATATCTGTGAATTCCCACCAAGGTTCCTACCATCAGTTAAGAAAGCCTTGTGATTATCCTTAGTGTCCTGTACAATTTGTATCTTCATAGGTTCATACTAGGCTATCTGCCCTAGGGCATTTATAAGCCTATGTTAAATTGGTAATCGCTATGTAATCCAGTGTAACTACTGTCTGTTTATTTTACTGTGGAGCTTTTCTCCCCGGGCCTCCACTGAAAATGGACCCACGTCCAGTCGGACACTCCGGTCAACAAATTTAAATAAATAAATAAATAGCCAGAGTGTGTGTGGCTTTCGCCACCCCTTGCAATGTGAATATTATGCCCATTTAGGGTTTACTTTACTGTGCCTCTGTCTAGAAGTGACACAGTGATGACCCCCGGTGTAAATCTACGATCTCCCATCCACTCGCCAAGATTTCTCTTGAAGAGAGTCAGTGAGGGGCTCTGCCTAACATGGACTGGGATTCTGTTCCAGAGTGTAGGGAGCCTCTGGGTTATGAATCTGTCCCTCCAGCACATCCTATTTATTTATGCGTTGAGGATCAAATCTCTCACTCACGCGGCTCTGATGGATTTGGACTTTCTGAGGGGGAGCATGTCCATTAATTCTGGATTGGACATGGCCTTGTACTTCGGGCATACATCGCCTCTGAGTAGGCAGTATGTGACTGAATACAGCTGGGGTTTCTTCAGCCGGGCAGCATATGACAAATGTTTGAGACCCTTTATCCTCTTGGTAAGGTACTTTTGGAGTCTTTCTAACTGCTGCAGGTGTCGGGTAAGGTACATCCCAAATGGGGCATTGTACTCAATTATGGGCCTGATAAGAGAAGAGTATAGGGGCACAATGACCTCTCTTGATGTAGATGTGAATCCTTTCATGATAAGGTGGCCAATATAGAAGGTCTTCCTAGCCACGTTGGCAATGTGAGTGTCAAATGAGAGGTTACTGTCCACTTGTGTCCCTAGGTCCCTGATTACTTCTTCTGTACGTAATGGATTACCACCTATGTGGTAATTTGTGGGTACCTTGTTTGGTATTTGGAGAGACATTCATACTCTCCAGTGTCTTCAGGAAGGCTGAGTGGGGTTCCTGGGTTTGAGAGGGTGGTCTGTAGCATGCTACAAACTGTACGTCAGTTTTGCCTATGGTTAGTTGCACATGGATGGTCTCCGATGCTTCGTGCGTTGTCAGTAACCTGGAGGTGTGGGTATCTTTGATGAATATGGATACTCCCCCTCCTTTTGTGGTTTGGTCCAGGTTTTGGGGCCAAAAAGCATGATATGAGGTATAACCTGGTAGTGCTGGGGTGCTCTCAGGAGACTTGAAGCAGGTTTCTATCACTGCACAGACATCGATGTTCTCCATACTGAGGAGGGCCTCGAGAGCGTGCATCTTGAGGTTTAGACTTCTGGCATTGAGCAGAATTACCCTTATTTTTTTTCCACTTATGTTTTCTAGGGAGGTGGGTTTGTCTTTTGAGCGTTGCCTAAAAAAGGCACTATGGAGGTGGCAAGAGCCTTGGCCAATATCCAGAAGCCCAGGGGTGACAGGTGCAAGCCATCCCTGGCAAAGCAGCGTGGCTTGTCAAGCATGTCATCCCAAGCAGACAGACATTGGATCCCCTTGGAATGACACCAGTAATTGAGTCAATTGTTAAAGCTGATCATTCTGTGTTTGTACTGTAGCATCATTCTTGGTGAGGGTAAGATGCTGCTCAGGGTCATGGTCATACTGGCCTGGGCTACATAATCAGAGAGCTCCTCTATGTCTCTTTTCATGTAGTCCAGGGAGGTACGTCTCAGGTCATTCACACCAGCATGGACAATGACTGAGTCATATTTGTACTTGCTTTGGAGTGACCTGAGTGCTTGTGTTATGTGGCGGATTCTAGCGTCCAACAGGCAGCTTACTGTAACCTTTTCCTTGTTCAGTCTGGTGAGCGGGACATCAGTGTGTCTGACTATGGAGTCACCTGTTACAAGTGTATCAGGCATGTTGTTTGTCCTTAAAGGCTGTGACTGTTTGGCACACTGACATTGTGAACTATGTGTTGCATGTGCTATGTTTTGAGGTAGTGGTTGCTTGGGTGTCTGCTTTGGAGGCCTCTGTTGATTTGGTAGATTTTTAATTAGACCCTCCGGGAATGTTTTTGGGTGTTTATGTCTTTGGTTTGCAGTTGTGATAGGTCTATGTGAGACTGGGTTTGTGGTGTGTGTGGTTACCTTCTCCTCCTGACTGGTTTTGCCAGTACTGAGTTGAGAGAGCTCGGCCTCCAGTTTGGATAAATAGTTGCATCTCTCACATATATTTGTATTTGTTGGGGGGAGGAGGGGGTTGTCTGTGTACATGGGGCAGGTGTAACATTGCATCAAGATTCCCAGATTCAACATGTTGTAGCTGGCCTTAGAGGATTTTATGTGTGGCCATAGTTTTTTGCCATAATACTGATCAGAGATTACTTCCCTTTTTGGGTTTTGCTCTATCGTGTAGTAGCTTCCTCCTTCTCTTGCATGGTTTGGTAACGGCTGGGGTCCACCAGGCCAGATGCCTGTGTGTATGGAATTGGGTTTTGGTTTTATTTGGGATTGCATAATCCATGCATTCCTGACAGTGTTCATAGAATGCATTTATAAAGGGTTCTGAGGTCTGGCCCATATTTTCCACAGGCACAAGGCCTTTAATGAATTCCACATCAGTTTGGAGGAGTGCAACATTGCTTTACACATGTTTTTCACTGTGGTTTTCTGCCCAGGGACTGGGGTCAGGATGTGAATATCCAGTAAGATTACTCTATGGTTTGATCTTACCAGTGAGGGATACACTTCTCATCTGGGCATAGAGTACCCATGTTGCTGATTATCACATTCAGTATGCTTACCCCTCTTGTGTGAGTGATAAGTTGTTCCTGAGCATTTTGGTTTATGAATTCTAGGAACCTTTGGCCTAGGGTGTTGGAGCTAGAATAATGCTCCCAGTCTATGTTTGAGTATTTTCAGTCGCCCAATATAATGCTGTTTGGAGAGACCTTGATATTTTCATGTGTTCCGAAGTAGGCCAAGTGCGGTTCCTGGCGTTAGGAGGGTGGTCTGTAGCAGGCTACAAACTGGGAGGCAGTTTTAGCCACTGTTACTTGCCCGTGGATAGTCCATGCTGCTTCTTGCTGTGGTACCAACCTGGGGGTGTGGTTATCCTTGACAATTATTGATAGTCACCCTCCTTTTGTAGTTTGTTCCATGTTTTGGGGCTGTAAAGCATGGTATGAGGTGTAACCTGGTAGTGTTAGGGTGCTCTTGTGAGCCTTGACCCAGACTTCTGTTACAGAACAGATGTCAACATTCTCCATGCTGAGGAGAGTTTGGACTGCATGCATCTTGCAGTTTAGACTTCTGGCATTGGGTAGCATTACGTCTAGGTTCTTATCCCTTGTGATACCTATGGAGGTGGTTTTGTGTTTTGAGCCTTACCTATTCAAGACACGGTGGGGGTGACAACAGCCTTTGCCAGTATCCAAAAGGCCAGCAGTGATAGGTGCACGCCATCCCTAGCAGGTGGAGCATCATGTCTTGCTCAGCATGTCATCCCAGGCTGACATGCATTGGATCCCCTTTGACTAACAGCAATACTTAAGCCAATTATTGTAACTGATCATCTTGTCTTCATATTGTGGCATCATGCTTGGTGAGGGTAGGATGTTAGTCAGGGTCATCAAGTTTGCATATACTACATGGTGTTACATTGCTTAACACATGGCAATCATGCCTCAGGTGGTGCTGCAGGGCTGTCTATGTTGGATGCACATACTACACTCCCTGTACATGTTTGAAAGCAGGTTGTGTCAACTTAGGCATCCCTTTTACTATATGTGTGAGTCAGAGAGAGGTATCATTTCCAGGCTTCCTACCGAGCCAGTGTATGTGCTATGCGTTGCCTCTTTGCCAAGGCCAAGGCATACTGGGCACGCCTCCTATTGCCTACTGGGGCAGGCTCAGGTTGTTCCTCCTCCAAGTCACGCTCTGCCTGTGATTGGCTTGGCAATGGTGGGGGGCTGTTTGGCCCAGCCCTATGCTGGTCCTGCTGCAGTTTTCGAGAATCATATTATGTAGCATAGCACATACCATGACAATTTGAGTACATGTAGTTGGTGAGTACTGCAAGCCTCCACCAGATGTGTCCAGGCACTGGAACCGTGACTTGAGCAGCTCAAACATACGCTCGATTACATTTCGTGTTTGTGCGTGTGCCTCATTATGGCGTTCCTATTCAGGTGTGTGTGCATTTCTGATGGGTGTCATCAGCCACGGCTCCAGTGCGTAGCCAGCATCCCCCACTAAGTGACCATGTGAGATGTCCCCACTGGCAAATGTCTAGTACAGCTGCGTCAAATGTCAGATATGGGAATCATGGTAGCTTCCAGGGCAGCCAGCACACACATTCATTATTATGCCCTGGGCATCACACACGACCTGGCAGTTGATGGAGGGGAAGACCTTGCGGTTAATGTAGGCCCTACCCCGCTCACCAGCTGGTGCTTTGATGCGTATATGCGTGCAGTCTATTACACACACTACCTCAGGGTATTCTGCTATTTGCTGGAAGAGACGCATATTGCTGGCCAATACCTCACGGGAATTGGGGAAATATACATGATCACCGACATGTGCTGACATGGCATCCAGGAACTGGTGCAGTACCCTGGATGCTGATGCCTGTGATATCCCCATCATATCACCAGTTGGTCTCTGGAAGGTACCTGTTGCTAGTATTCTTAGGCCAACACATACCTTGGTTTCCACTGGGATAGGTTCCCCTCTGTTGGTTCTGTGTGTGAGGTGTGGCCTGCACAGCTCAACAATTTGCTGTAGGAGGTCTCTGTCCACTCTATAGTGCTCCAGTATCTCCAGCTCATGTAACCCCTGGTAGGTGACCCTGGGCCTGTACACTCTTCTCCGTCTCCTCACTGTGGGTTGTCCAGCAGCATTTGCATAATCACCACACTCAGCAAGTTGCATATGTCTCCTTATAACAGCTATGGCAGCCCCTAGCATTTTTGGTCTGATTGAAGCTTTTTCAGTTTTCACTTCTAATAGCTTACTCTGTTGCAGTGTCTCTTGAGAGAAACATAGTGCACTGTTGTTCGCAGAGTTTTAAGTGCTGGGCTGGGCTACTGTTCTGCCTGTGTAATTGCCTGCTTCTGATTGTTTTCACCTGCTAGCTCTGCCAGTATTCCCTGCTAGCTTCCTACTATTTCTCCTGCTTCCTTTTTCCCTTCTGTTTCCTCAGGGGGGAGTGACGCGCATACCAGCGAAAACACGCTCACAGTGGCTAACACGCGCGCACACATGCTTAGACGGATTAGAATCTGCTTATTCGGGTTAAAACACGCGCACACCAGCGCAAAAAAGCTTACAGGTGTTTAAACAGGCTCCTACATGCTTATTCTGCATTAAATGCCTTAAACGTGCGCACTCACACTTACACACGCGCACTCTCCCTTACTCGTGCCTACCAGCATGCACACGCGTGTATGCACGCCCAGCAAGAAACTTTGGTGTTATCCATAGTGTACACCTTCCATTTCTTGGCTTTCCCATGCCTACTTGTTGACACTCCTCTTTCCATGATGTGTGATTGACATCTTTCACATGCCACTGTGCTCCAATGAGCTTCATTTCTTTCATACATTCCCCCCTGTGATGTCACCTATCTCCTACTCTGTTACTCCCCCTTATTCTACTCCTACACTGCACGGAATGTGCTCATTTGCTATGTGACAGTACGATTCACTATCTTACCACTCATTTACATAGGATTGCCTACTAATGCTTAGTTACATGTCTTACACTCAGCTTCCCCCCTTAGCAACCCCTACTCGGTGGCCACGTTGTTTTCAGCCTGCTATTCCCTTACATTGTAAATTCGTGGGTTTAAAATGTTTATTTTTCTGTTTTTTTATAGCACTGCCCGTTTGCGCGGCACTGCGCTACGTTTAAACATCGCAGAAAAAAAAAAGCATTTTTATTTTATTTTTGCATCGGGGAACGTTGCCAGTGGCCACATATTTGGCCATTGGCATGCTGCCTGGAACATATGCAACCTTTATTTGGAGCTGACAAGGCTCCATTGTGTTATTTGCAGAACGGTACTCAGTTGTCAACTGAGTACATTTCTGCAGATAACACGGCTCTTACACGGGCAGGTTTCTGCTTCCTGGATCGCGAAATTACCTCATTTGCATGCCTTTCGGCTGCAAGTGAGGAAATTAGCATATCCACGTCCTGTCCGTGTAAAAGCCGTTTTAGGTGCTCTCTTACACGCACATACAGGCTGTTCCTGGATAGCGATGGCTGCATGGAGTCTTACACTACTCTTAGACTCCATGCAAACCATCGTGAATCCTGCCAGTTATCTCTCAGTTTCAGTGTAGTAACAGACACAATGCCTAGAACTAGAAGTTTTTTGTATTGTCTTAGAAGTGTTTATAGTTTTATAACTTCCAGGATCTGCCTTAGATGTAAGAAGGGCCCTTGCTTATGTGTTTTTGCAGGTAGATGCTAAATGCTACCAGCTGATCAGTGGGAGATTTCCTGAGATAGTCAGATGACAAGTGATGTCATTCTGCAAGTTATTCCAGCAGTAATATTTGAAATATTAATTTAAGAACTCTCTAAGAGAGAGACAGCATTTTGTATTTTGTCTTTGATCTGACAGCATCAGCTGGAAGACCCACTCACCACATTTGCCTTGCTCTGTAAGTAAGTCTAGGGTACAGTATAATTATTTAAGATATAGTCAGGAATATAGATTAGCTTAATTTAGACATTTTTCTTTAATTATTTGAGGCTGTCCTGCAACATTGTTTTAAATATTTCCTGTGATTTTGAATTCTGAATTAAGTGTGATTATTTAATGAGTATTTTCTTGTTCTTTTATTATTAAATAAATGTAACCTTTCATTGTGGCTGATATTTGTGAGACATATTTAAGTTTTGAGAGTACTTGCATATTTATTTGGTGACACTGTGGGACACTCCTAACAGCCTTGCTCTTGGTCAGACTACCATTTGTATTGATAGTAACATTACACAGTAAGATTGGACACCCTTTGTTAAGGGCCTTACAGTACCTGATAAGGACATGGATGGTGGCAGTAATAACTACCTTATAGTCTGGGCAGAAGGGGGCATAGCTAGTAAACTTGTGCCAGACTTTCCCAGGTGTGTGTGTGTGTTTGTGTGTGTGTGTGTTTGTGTGTGTGTGTGTGTGTGTGTGTGTGTGTGTGTGTGTGTGTGTGTGTGTGTGTGTGTGTGTGTGTGTGTGTGTGTGTGTGTGTGTGTGTGTGTAGATCAAATCTCAAAGAGTGTGAGTCAGCTACTTGGGCAGGGATACAAACTACTAGTTGGACAGAGAGGCTGCTGGAGGTCTTGGCTTGGCCACTCAGTGTGTTCTTTAGGGAAACTGCACTTGATGCAGAGAGCTGCATCTGGAAATGCTGTGTGTGTAATGTATCATCCTCCCACTGTACATCCCCCGATGGAGCAAGTGGTGAGGACTGAGGCTCCTTGATTACTGTTGCCAGTGGTGAGGCATCACAGTATACTGGATGGCAGTGGTGGGATATCTACATATTAGTTTTCAGTGGTATGGATATTGAATTCCTGTAGCCTGTAAACAGTAGTCACTAAAGAAGGTGTTTGTACTCTCAGTCAGCCACACAGTGGATATTCAGAGTTTCATATAACAAAAGTTTTATTTTTTTTGTTAGCTTAGTTAGTCAGGGAGAGCAGCATGGATGACAGCCGAGGAGTATGGCAAGCTGATAAGGAGCCAGTTGACGGAGATGTGCCAAGACAAAGGAGTGGTGCATGCCAACCTGACTAAAGCAGTGATGATTGAAGCCTTAGTCACAAGTGCATCACAGACCAGCAACCAGGAGAAAAAACAGGCTGGCCTTGGGGAGTTACAACTCTCAAAAAATGAGCAGTTCAACCTTTTCACAGAGGACTTAAAGATCTTTCTGGAGTTAAAGAGACTCGAACTGCAGGCCAAACATTTGGAAATAGAATCAGCAGAGAGACTGAGATGTCTGGAGGCCAAAGAACATAAGAAATTGAGACGTCTGGAAGCTGAGGAGAATGAGAGGCAGAGGCAACATAAGAAGGAGATGCTGACTCTTCATCAGGGTCATGGAGGTAATGGGGAAGGGAATAATGGAACCCCAGAAGCAACAAAGGTCAGTAAATTTCTTCCACAATTTAGAGAGGGTGATAATTTTGACAGTTTTATTCATATGTTTGAAAGGTATGTAAACAGTATAATGTTGACCAAGGGCTTTGGGTATTGCTCCTGACCCCCTTACTCCATGGTAAATCTGTAACTGCTATTTCTAAATTGTCTGAAACTGATTGCTTAAATTATAATACTGTTAAAAATTGTCTATTAGAGTGTTTTAAGTTAACACCTGAAGCTTATAGAAAAAATGTTTTGTGAGCATAGACGCAAGGCAGATGAAAGTGTGTATGAATATATTACAGAGTTAAGCACTTATTTTCATAGGTGGGTGATTGGGTGTCAGGTCACCACTTTTGAAGGCCTGGCAGACCTTTTCGTGAGGGAACAAGCCCTTAGCACTTTGCCTGAGGACATGTGAATCTGGTTAGCAGATAGGGAATGTAATACTGCAGATGAGTTGGGGAAAAGAGGAGACCTATACCTAGCAAGCAGGGCATCAATGCACAGGAACGGGATACCCAGCACTGCTCATGGGTCTAAGGAAATCCATGGAGGGCAGCCTAAACTGCTCCAACAGAGTCTGCCAGTAGCAGGGGAAACCACTAGTCCACGTACATGCCCAGGACCAAGGGTTAAATGTTTTAAATGCAACCAATGGAGCCATATAGCATACAGATGTCTACAGAGGCAAGGTACTGAACAAAAGGTGGAAGAGCCAGTAAGTGGGAATGGCAGAATGTCAGCAGTGAGTTGTCCGGAGACAGCATGGGTACCAAACTATACCAAGAGGTTATATCTTATCTTAGTAGATGGGAAAGAGGCCACTGCTAAGAGAGACGCAGTCTCATTGTGAAGCCAATAATGGTTAAAGAAGAGCACTACTTGCTTGGGCAGTCTACTCCAGTCAGAGCTTTAGGAGGGACCCCATTCCAAATACCTTTGGTTAGGGTTCACCTTGAATGTGAGGGTGGAAAAGGAAGCAAGCAAGTAGGTGTGTTTGAGGATATCCCCGCAGATGTCCTGTTAGGGAATGATTTTGATAACACAGTGCCATGTGTGCATGCAGTTGCATGTAATCAGGCTTGGAGACAAGCATGTGGGTCTAGTAGCCTGGGTGTGACCCAGACAGACCGCATACTTGAAGTCAGTATTGGTTGTGGTGGTTACTTCAGGGAGGGAGCTACCCTGTAGCAATGAGACTGAAGCTGAGCCACAGCTGCTTGTGAGTACTGATGTTCCCTTGGATAGAGTGACTGCAAGAGTAGATGTGAGTAGTAGTACCCACGCTGACAGTGAGGTACCGCTGTTAAAGAATACCAGACTTCCTGTGGAAAGGGAGCTGGGAAGGGTTACAAAGAGAGAGTTGAGACAGGCTAAGCTCTCAGACCCTACATTACAAGGTCTGAAGGAGATAGCTAGTGAGGCACCTGATTTTCAAGGGAAAGGGGGATCTGAACAATGGAACAAAGGGTTACTGTGTAGAGAGTGGACCCCCTGTGGGAGGGCTAGAGGGTGAGAAGATACAACAGTTGGTAGTGTCCAGAGCCTACCTTCTGGTACTTCTAGCTATAACCCATGACATTCCTTTTGCGGGTCACATGTGCATAAAGTGTACAAAGAGACATATTATGCAGAACTTTTATTGGCCTGGGATTTCCAGAAATGTAACAGGGTACTGCAGGACCTGTGAGCAGTACCAAAAGATAGGCAAGGCAGGAGACAAGGTCAAAGCTCCTTTGATGCCTTTGCTTGTCATACAGGAGCCATTTCAGAGGGCAGCTATGGATATTGTGGGGCTTCTAAGTATATCCTAGTGGTAGCAGATTATGCTACCACGTACCCTAAGGTGGTTGCTCTGTCTTCCACTGAGCCAGAAAAGGTGGCAAATGCTTCGAGATTTTCAGCAGGGTAGGTTTCCCAAATGAAATACTGACTGACAGAGGTACCAATTTCATGTCAGACCTGCTGGCTTGTCTGTCGAAGCACTGTAGGGTGAAGCACCTAAAGACCACCCCTACCATCTCCACACTAGTGGTCTGGTTGAGAGGTTAAACTCTACACTACAGACCATGCTACAGGCATTTGCACTCCAGTTTAAGAGGAAGTGGGACAAATATTTGCCCCTCCTGTTGTTTACTTACAGAGAGGTGCCCCAGAAATCCACAGGTTTTTCATGAGCATAGGGTGAGAGGACCTCTAGATTTGATTTGTGATAAGTGGGAGGGTGAATGGGAATCTCACAAGGAGTCTGCTGTGGCATATGTCCTAAATCTCAGGACAAGGCTCAGGGAACTCATGGGCTTGGTCCAGGAGAACCTGGCAGAAGCCCAACAGCAGAAAAGGGTCTGGTAGGGGAGGAATGCTCGTGCTAGAGAGTATGCTGTAGGGCAGCAGGTTATATTTCTCATTCTTGTCAGACACAACAAGCTGCAGGCAGCTTGGGAGGGACCCTTCAAGGTGGTAAAGAAGACCAGTGATGTTAACTACATGGTAGAAATGCTATGCAGGAGTCAGGGTCACAAACTGTACCATGTTAACATGATGAAACCTTACCATGATAGGGAGGCCCTTGTGCTAAGTATTTTCAGTAAAAGGCAGGAGGAGTCTGAGGGGGATCTATGGCTGCAGGGAGCATGTAAATTGCAAATGGTGAGGTGTGATGGGGAAGAAAGAGGTAACTGGCACATATTTTTGAGAGTGTGATGAGTTGGTAGACTCCAAAAATTCAATGCAGAGTACTCTGTATGGGCTGGTACAGCAAGGGTTAAAATTTATGCTAATTTTGAGTGCTATAACTTTGGATTCCTTGCTACAATTTTTGATGGCCCCTGCAATGATTGTGAAGGTTGTGATGTTGTGAAGTATACCAGAGAGAGGGATTATGCCCGTCCTTCCTATACCTTGCTTCATTTTTTAAATACACTTTTAGCTATCTGAACAGTTCATTTCTGGTCTGCGTCTGTAAAAAAGAAACTGTCAGACTGGGTAGTTGAGCTGTACCTAAGAATGAAGGGATGACAAATCTGTTTCACTGATTCCTCTGTCTTGTCATTCTCTTCTAATTTATCAAAACCAAAGGGTAAATGGTAGATCTCCAGTCTTCACTGTTTAATATATTAAACCTCCTGTGGTGGAAGCTTATGGGATATGTGCAAATTACCACTTAAGGACATATCATTGTTTTGGCTACACATCTTCTGAATACCCATAACTTTTCATTTTTAACTTTTTTAAGCCTTTACTGGTGCATTCAAAAAATAAAGGCAGACCCCACTACCTGTGGCCATGTCATGTTAAACCCCTTTTCTGTGCTTCTCAATACAATGTAAGTGGATTGTTTGGCTATACTAATGAAACACAGAGCTTAACACCAAGCCTGATGGCCATAAACATTAAGTTGCCTGTAAAATATCCCACATAACATCCAGAACAAAGGGTAAAAAGGTCACACAGACAAATCATTGAGTAGAAACTCTAAGAAAGACAGAGCTACGTTAGAGTCTTCACTATGTAATACCTTAAACCTCCTGTTGAGGAGGTTTACGGGTTATATGCAAATGACTCCTTAAGGACATGCCAGTGTTTCAGCTGCATGGCTTCGGAGTGCATGACTTTTCAATTTTTAAATCTTTACTGGTACATTCAGACCAATAAAGTCAAACCCCACATGCCATATTTTGCAAATTTTCTGAGCTTGTCAGTAAAACATAAGAGGATGGTTTGAATATAGTTTGGAAACACAGAGCTTAAAACCATGTCCATAAACATTAAAGTACCTCCAAAATTCCCAAATAACATCCAAACTAAAGGGTAAAAAGTCACGCAGTCACACCATTCAGTAAAAACTGCAACAAAGACCCAGTTCAGAGTTTTAATTTATTTTATATCTCATGTCAGAGAGGGACAACATTCAAATCTTTATCCAAGGGTGCAGCTGAAAGTTGCCCTTCTACTACATGCTTTAGTAAAAGATGCAGTTGGGAGTGCTGTTTTGTCCTTCTCTTTTAAAATTTTATACATCCTCTGTGAGAGAGAGCCAAATGCAAATCTTTAGACAAGGGGGGGGGGGGGGGTAATCTGAAAGTTACCCTTATACCTGTTTGGAAAACACTGTGACTTGAGTGGCCTTAATATCTTCCAGTAGCTGCCATTCTACTGCAAACAACAAAAACATCCTACCCATACACAAATTAAGGGAAGTCTGGTTCAATCTGCACTTACTGCATTTTAAGGCTTCATCTAAGATATCTAAGAGTGTATAATTTGTCTAAAAATATCTCACTGGTACTTAAAAGTGACTTGTTCACAATAAAAAATTTATGTTACCACCACATTATGTGGTACATAATGTGATAAAGATTATTTTTGCTCCACTGGTGAATGATTTAGACTACTCAACTTCTGATAACACATTTTTAAAAATACCGCTTTTCTCAAGATTTTGTCGTGGAGGCTAAGCAGTAAACTTTAATCTCAGTGACACTAACTTTTGGAAAGCATGTGATGTGTCCGTAGACTTTAATGTATACATCATTGCACATGGGCAGAGATGCATCCATTAAAGTCTATGAATGCACCTCATGTTATTCCTCAGTTGACGTCACTGAAGAATGCACTAAATTTATTTGAGCAGTTTAATAAAAGTTATCAGAGCTTTTTTTAATTAAAAAATGGCTCAAATAAATAAGGACTGAAAACAATGTAAGCACACTGTGCCACTTAACTCATTAAATGCTATGGTACGCTTACGAATATGAAGAAATCACTTTCATAATGCACATTTGGTAATATATAACCTTAAACACCTTTACTAAATTATCACTTAAGACACTGACAAACAGACATTAACACAAAAGAAAACATACCATATTATTTTTTTCATTTACATACATTATACATGAAATATCTTTTCTTCGCTCTAGAAGATTATCACGGTTGAAGTGGCACCCTGACCCCATGTGCAAATATGGGTAAAAGGGGATGTGAATGGATGGATAGAGCTTTTCTTTCATAGGTTCATAGGTTGGTACTAGGCTATCGGCCTACAAGCCTAGCCATTACAATTCCCTGGATATTTCTTCCCACAATATTTACTTCCATGGACCCCTGTCTAGCAAGGTGACTGACGTGATCCCCCAGGTGAATTTCCTATCTCCCATCCAATCGCCAAGGTTCCTTTTGAAGAGGGCCAAGGAGGCGCTCTGCTTGACATGTATGGGCAGTCTATTCCAGAGTATGGGGAGTCTCTGGGTCAGGAACCTATCCCTACAGTGTGTTCTGTTTATTGTGATGACAAGGTTTAGATCCCTGGAGCTTGTGGCTCTGAGGGATTGGGATTTCTTTAAGTGGAGCATGTCCAACAGCTTGGGGTTTGACATGGCCTTGTATGTTAAGCAGAGATTGCCTCTGAGTAGACGATATGCCACAGAGTATAGCTGGAGTTCTTAGATGGTCAGCATAGGGCATCTGCTTTAGGCCTGTGATTCTTTTAGTGAGGTATTTCTGCGGCCTTTCCAGCTGTTGCAGAAGTTGTCTTGTGAGGCACATACCAAACAAGATGTACTCTATAATGGGTCTAATGACAGATGAGTACAGTGGGATAATGACCTCTTTTTTCTGGATGAAAAGCCCTTAGTGATGAGGTGTGCCACATAGAAGTATTTCCTGACTGTTGTGGTAATGTGGTTATCGAAGGTGAGACCACTGTCCACCTGTGTCCCTAAGTCTCTCTTCACACTTTCGGTGTTTAGTGTGCTGCCACCTATGTGGTAATTTATGGGTACATGGTTTTTCCCAAAGGGGATAACTATACATTTCTTGGCATTAAGCTTGATCCCATGGCTCTGGTACCATGCATCTGTTTCTGTAAGGCCCTTTTATAGAATATCCACATCATTTGGTGATTCAGTAATGGCTCCCAGTTTGCAGTCATCTGCGAACTTTGTTAACCAGAGTCCCTTAGTGTTGGCCTATACTTCAGAGAAGTAGATGCCAAACAAGAGCGGTCCCAGGACTGAACCCTGAGGTATTTCACTTGTCACTTGTCTGGAGCTGGATTTGGAGTTTCCTACTTTTACAGTGTGGGTTCTGTCAGTAAGCCAGTTGGCAACCCATTGAGTGATGTAGAGATTTATGCCCAGCTTAATAAGTTTATCTATGATTCCAGAGTGAGGGATGGTGTCGAAGGCCTTGGCGGGGTCCAGATAGGCTGTGTGGACCGCCTTACCCTCGTCCACAGATCTGGAGACTGATATGAAGAAGTCAATCAGGTTCAGGAGACAAGATTGGCCCTTCACGAACCCAAACTGGGTGAGGTCCAGTGTTTGAAGGTTACCAATGTCTTTGTTTATACGTTCCATGATAATGCGTTCCATGCCCTTGCAGATCAGGCTCGTCAGACTGTTAGGACGGTAGTTCCCAGGATCCAAGGTGGATCCCCCCTTGTGGAGTGGGATAACTGTAGCTGTGCGTCACTCAGTGGGCACGAAGCCTGAGGTGAAGCTATGATTAAACATGACACTTAGGTGAGATGCCAGTTCATTTTGTAGTTCATGTAGTATACAGCCCGGGATGTCGTCTGGATTTCTTTGTTAATTATCATAAGTCCAACATTACATAAATTGCTGAATTCTTATTTTCCCTTAAACCTCATTCCTCCTCCTGAACACTATTCTGAATGTGTAGTTTTCACAATTTCTATTTATTTCTATCTAATTTACACCTTGCCATTTCCAAAGATCTTTCTACCAGTGCCTTTATCTATTTTATAATATTCAATATTTCAAATGCAGTTGGTTTAGACTTTGATTTCCATTTTCTAGTAACTGCTTTTTGGCAGCCAAGAGAATTAAACTTAATAAGGTCTAACTATGGCTAAGCAATTCAGATCCTGTTTGCCAGCTCAAAAAATCATGTCCTTAGTTACAGCCATATGCTCACCCTACAATTCTGATGGAGCACTCTGTACAGAATTTTTAAAATTTGCCAACTCACTACACTCCCAAAACACATGTTCCCAGTTACTTCTTTCTTTCCTAGTACTCATCCAACATTTGCTATCTGAGGAAAAATTCTTTGAAGTCTGCATTAGGTATAAAAATACCTATGCAAACACTTCCAAGCAAAGATTCTGAACCTTTTGGACTTTGCTGCACACTTAGGAACCATACATATTTCCATACATTGTTTTCTTGTAAACTAGTTTTCCACTCTCTCTTCCCAAAGTCTTCTAAACTGCTCTAATTGATTCTTATAGTTACTATGCAATATTTCATATGCCCTACTAATTATCCCATTTTAACAGCTGCTGCTTTCCTAGATTTGACTAGAAACCTGAGCACTTAAGATTCCCAAATCCCTTTCTTCTTGCCTTATTGTACCATGGAATGCAAATGCTTCCATTGCCCTACTCATAAAATCCCAGCTTACTACTTTGAATGCTTTGTTTGCATCATGACCCACCAACAACTGTGGCATTTTTTTACATTTAGTTTTCCCCTGGATCATTATTTTTCTGTTAATGTTGTCAAATATCAGCTTCTTCTCCACAAAACCACACGGATCCATTATCTATCAATTTCTGCAACTATTTTGCCATTATTTTAAATAGTACAGAAATAAACACTTTATAATCACAGTTCAAAATTGAAATGAGTCTGTATGAAACTGGGTTTGAAGTATCTTTACTTTCCTGGTGCATTCAAAGGAGTAAAGCTAAACTTCATTAGCTGTAGTCATGCCATGTTTAACCCTTTTTCCGTATTTGTCCATACAACGCAAGTAGATTATATAACAATATTAATAATAATAATTACATATATATAGCCACCACAACATTCTTCCAAAATGTTGGTGCTCCCCCCTTTTAAAATACTGTTAAACAAAATTTTCCAGATCTTTACTACTTTCTTCCCTCCCAACTTTTCAACTTCCACAGGAATACCATCTCTTCCTGGAGACTTTGCTGAAAATTGATTATATATACCACTCTTTTCATCTCATCCCCTTTTACCTTAATTGTTAGTTCTTCAGCCTCATATTCCTCTAACCTTGACATAATTAAGTTTATTATAAATTCTACCTATTGCGTCCTTTCTTGATTTCCACATTTCTCTGCTTTATACAAATTTTCATAAAACTTCCAAAATATCTCTAAAACCCCATACAGGATCTCTGGTTGTTTTTCTTGTTAAAGGGTCCATAAGTTTGGCAAGAACCATTGTGTTAAAAGTTTGTGTGCTCTGGAGTTATCAAAAAGTAGTTGCTTAACAGCAATCTGGATTCCCCCTGTTTTCTAATACTTTAATCTTTGTCAGCCCCTCTAAGTAATTCCTGTTAGTTCTTAGCCATATCTCTTTCTCTTTTATTTCTACTCTGTTTTTAAATTCCAATTTCATTTTATCCACTCATTAGCTACAATGTCTGAAGATATGTCTATCTTCCCTAATAACTCCTGAATAACGTCTACTACCAGTTCATTAAATTCCTCTCTATTTAACAGGTAGGAGGGAAAGAACTAGTGTCTCATTTTGATTTCATTACTCTGCATTTTTATTTTAGATTTTATTGGTGCATGATCTGAAATAGTTATTGGATGTGTATGAAAGCTTTCATTTAGATGCAAATGCTCCTGTGAAATATAATTTTTATCTAGTCTATACGAGTTAATGCATCTTGTGGAATAATATGAACATTCTCTCCAAGTTCTCAATTCACATTTTCTATACCACTTTCACAAATTTCTTCAGAAATCTCCCTTTTGTTATATTTTTCCCTTCTAGGCCCCCCAACACATCCTTACTACCGCAAATCAAGATCCAGTCCCCACCTACATTCCCTGCTGAAAGCTAATTATTTCTCCCCAATTTTTTTACTCTCCATAACAGCAGTTCTCACGTTTTCCCTATGTGCTCTGTTCTCTAATTCTATTAGTTTTGAAGCAACTTTCATTGAGCAGTCTCATATTCAGCCATGCTTTCTTCATTTTGACCTCTGATTTTTTGCAGTTTTATCACCTCATCTGATTATCTGCTTAAAGCTTCTTTCATTTTCCAGCCTTTTGTTATTTGAGTTGATATACTACTTCAGTGTCTCATTCATTTTAATCAGCTCTTAGTACATTTGACTTATTTTCCTCTAAATTACTGGAAGTCATATATTGCAACAAAGCTGGTGCTAGCACTGCTTTTTGTTGAATAGTTGCAGAATTCTTCCCTATCAGTGTTTTCTCCTCATCTTTCGTGATTGACCTTCTTGTAGGTTCTCTGAATTTCTATTTTTTTTGCTGGCATCCAGGCAGTGCAATTACTAGTCAGTTACTGACATGTACCCAAAAGACAAGTTTACTGGGTCTCTTTTCTGAGTGTCTATTTTCACACTAGGAGAGTTGCAAATAAGCTGTTACTCAGTGTGCAGCCATCCTGGAAGTCTACAGATCTACTTTCTTAACTGGCTTTTAAATATTAACAGCACAGCAGCTTCTTGTAAAAGCACTGCTGTACAAACATCACTTTGGCTTGATGCAACTGTATCCATGGTTACTTAAAAAAAGAAAAAAAAAAACTCCCCAGCTCCGGTTAGCATGTCCGGGACAAATTACAGAACTCCCATGATGTTAATATGCATACATAGCATGAAAAGTAGGGAAATAAGTAAACAAATGCAAGGAGAGGGGCAGAATAGGAGGTGTGGCTTTGTTCTGTGTTTTGCCTCATTAAAAAGCATCAGCTCTAAATGGAATGTCCACAAAAGCTTTGGAAGTCAGGTCGGAAGGGCAGATATCCATCTTCATCTATTTCCCATGGATAAGGAATTACACAGCAACAGTAATCTCTATGATAAGCATCTCTCACAACTAGACAAACTAAAATTTCCTGGAACCAAACACAGATTAAGATGTAAAGAGTTTCTCAGACTTGCATAAAAAAAATAGAGAACAATTTGCCATATCCTGGTACTACTGTCCATGGTATGCTACATAAGTCTCCTTATACATCCCACTGTTTAGCAGTAATGCTGCTAATTTTATATACCAATCTATTTCTATGAACTATGATCAGTGACTATCTACCTATTCTGATATTTACTTTACACTAAGCCTTAACATGTATCTTGGTCTACACAGCATTCAGTCAAAGGCATTATCCATCATTCTGTATAACAAGTCTAGAACATGTCAACCACCATTTTGTTACTTTGTGGAATAAATAAATTTAAATTAGAACAGTTATATCTAGCTATTCTATATTAATTATAAGACATATTTTTAGTTGTGTGCCAATAATACCTACTCCTAACATACAAAGATGCCTACTCCCTTTTACACTGAAGTATCTCTTCTAGTTTGGTACCTTTTCTAACAATAAAAGCTCCTGAAAAGTAATATGTCAGTAATGACATAACTAAAGTTCATGTAAATGTTCATGTTAATATTGTTAATTAATGCATGGAAAACATGAGTAAAAAGAAGGGTGCATTTCTAGAACACGCTACTTTAATGTAACACCACAGACGAGTATATCAAATGGAAAACACATTATTAGCAGAGCACAGCTTCTACTATAATACAACTAATAAGCAAAAAATTCATGGCTGCATGGACAGCAGTTTCAATAGGAAAAAGAAATTAACACAAAACAGTTAAAGAACCTGCATGATCCTACTTCCTATCTTAGATGGAGTTTATAATGGTTGCATGCTGGTATGTGGCAAAGTCCACACACTGAAACCCTACGCAATTCAAAAAAGTAGGCAAATTTGTGACTGCTCTGTGTACACTACGGAGTACCTCGAAAAGTCCAAGTATGGAGTAGCTATGCAAATGATATGACCTACTATCTTCTTGAAATTCACAAAAGTGTTCAACTGTTCAACTACAGAAGAAACTATGCACCTATATTTCAGATTTATGGGGCTACAGATGTGGACAGACCACAGCTACCACAACAAGTAAGCGCCTACTGCTACTGTAAAACAACACACTGCTCAGCTTAACTGAAATGAGCATCACCATCATCAGATTTAGAAGCAAGAAAAGTACACTATATAGTAATGTAAATAAAATTTTGTGGTCATATCCCATAGCTATTTACTGGGCACAAAAGTGGTATATCACATTCACATATCCTGCCTCCAAATCTGTGACATCATCCACCTCGCAATAATGGCATAGCACCAAACAACAGATCCTTTCAGTTTAATATTTTGCAATAGTAGGGCATAGCATATTGCAAGGCAGGGTGGAGTAAGTGGAATATGGTATGTACACAAAAAGTCCAAAACATCAGCAATAATGGGTCAAGAATAATGTAATGGTGTTTGTATCCTGCTTTAGAGCACTGTGCTAGCCATACTGTCTGCAGGCACACACCAGTGTCGATGGTCAAGTCCTCCCAAAAACATTTGGCATTTATCCTTGTGCCTGAAACGTCATACCTGAAAAACTATGGGATGGGGTCTATATTATATTCTCGAAAGCCAACAATATCGAACCCGATATTGTCGACACGAGAATAGCGAATGCTGAGAATATCGAATGTGTAAATGGAAATCTCCATAAAGGGAGATTTTTGTTTACTGCAATGTAGTGCATTCTCGGAGTTGGTATATTTAAGTAGCAGGGGGTGCAGGGGGGCTTACACCCCTGCTTAAACCCGTTAGGGTACTTTTAACTTTTTTGGGGGGTTATTATCAGTTCGATGGTTGAAGACATTGACCATATGGTGTTCAATGTTTTCAACCTTTGAGCTTGTAATACAGACCCCAAGGAATGCAATGACTTGGGAAGCTGATATGACCTTTCATTTTCCACACATGAGACACTGCCTCAGACAAGCAGGTAGAAATAAACATGAAGTATGCAACAGTGGAATGTCTAAAAAAAGGTTTACATATGGGATACAAGGTAATCTAGTACATATGTCTTATACAACCACTTCTGATTATATTAGCCATAATATATGGATTAATATGATTAATATTATTAATCTGCATTACCGAGAATTAAATATTTGTCCACTGGATCTGTTACTGGACAGTAAACCTTGAAATGAATGACTGTGTTTTGGGTTGAAACAGTCAAGTAAAACACCACACTGTTCACTCTTCCACTTGGTTTATGGGGTTACTCCAGATGAGCCAGAATATGATGTTATTACTACAACTACAAATACAGTGTGTAATCACTATCCACAGCACTTTTACTGCAACTTTGAAGCTTCCCTGACCAGGAACTGAACCTGGGCCATGGCAGTGAGAGCACCAAATCCTAATCACTAGATCACCAAGAACTCCCCTATGTAGGCCTGTGCATGTGTGAATTTTCACCCATGCCACACAGTTCTAAGAATCACAGTAACTTTCACAACACATATATGGCACATAATTCAGATCCCACACACACACACACACACACACATATATATATATATATATGGTTCTAGGTTATAACACCGACAGCACACAACATCGACAACAACATCACCGACACCACATCATCGACAGCTCACAAACACGACACCACACACACTCAACACATCACCACAACAACCAATAAACAAAACAAATTCCCTGACCAAAAACCACACACACAACACAAGCACACCTAAATCCTAACAAACAAACACTAAACCTTACATACACAACTATCCACTACCCTAACCGAAACCCTAACCCTAAGGTCCGTCACTATCGCACACTAACCTAACCCGCTCCCTGACCCTAACTCACTTAATACCTCCCTAACCCAAACAAAGTCACTACTGCACCTTTACCTAACTCGCGCCCTAACCCTAACTCACTTAACCCGCCCCTAACCCAAAACATTCACTACCGCACCCTTACCTAACTCGCGCCCTAACCCAAAACAGTCACTACTGCACCCTTACCTAACTCGCGCCCTAACCCTAACTCACTTAACCCACCCCTACCCCTACAGACCGCCAACATCGCACACTTACCTTACTCGCACCCTAACGTCCGTCACTACCGCATACTTACACATCCTTTCCCCATCTCGGTGTTCTCCGCGTCGGTGTTTCATCCGTCGATCTTCTCGCGTCGGTGATTTCGCTGTCGGTCTTCCCATCTGTTGACGTTATAACCTAGACCCATATATATATATATATATATATATATATATATATATATACACACATACATATATAGATACACACACACACCAATATATATGGGGTTGTTCACTATATCTATGGTGGTGGCTGTAAAGTGCACAAAAACTATCACCTTAATCTATACCCAAATATCATGTAGATTTCTTTTTTTTTCTTTTGGAATTTGAAGCATTCTTATGGAAACAGAAAAAATTATCTTTGGTACTAATAGTTCCTGGGAAACAGATTAAACCTATCAAATGCAATGTAGTGTACTTGGCTGTACATCTCAAGTCAGGCTAACAGAAATGGAATCCCTTGTCTGTGGTACCATATCTTTAGCTTTAACTGAAGCGTGAGCCAGCGAGTTCAGTCTTTTCTTGGGGGCAGCCCCATGATGTATATGGTCAGGTCAGTATGAGCCCTCAGCCCATCACAGCATTGTTACGAAATCACCCTAACACCACACCCCCTTTAGCACTATGTATCCATCCACGACCACACCCCCTACAATTGATTGGGTATGTTTCAGGTACCCACAGCCTATCCCCTCCCTGGGCCCATCCCATACTTACACGTCATTTCAGCCCACCCAGCACCCATAACGTCTTCACGATTCATCAGCATATTTTGAACAAATCTATCAGGGCTCTCTCACTTCCCCTCTCTACAATACACCACATCCCACTTTCCTCTGGTACACACCTTTTTCATCGGTAATATGTGGCGGTTCTATGATAGGTCAGCTTTATTCAATCCTTCCTATCAGGGCTCATCAGCCCCAACCCACTTCTTCTTTTTGTACACGCTTAGTCCCCTGCTTCAAGCGGGTTGAATTTTTTATGTAATATTCATGGTAAACAGAAAATAACCAAAATAAAGTGCAAATGTAACACAAAAACACTCTGTTAACATGTTCTATTTCCCCTTGTTTATATAAATAAGTTGACTGAATAAATAGTTGTTAAAAATTTTGTGCGCTCACCTACCAGAAGTTCCCTGAATAAATTGGATTAAATCTACAAACAAAGTGATTCTTTATTTTCTTATTTTTATTTTATTTTATTTGAAATTCTTAACGAAAATCTTAACGGTATTATCTTTGAGACTATTTTGAATTTTCGTGGAATACAAGGTTAGAGTTATTAGTATCAATTTCTAATAACAATCCTAGTTTTAAACACCAGATACCAACAAAAAACTCAGGACTATGATGTGTTTATATAGTAAATAATATCAGTGAAAATTAATACTAAATTACAGAAACCTATTGTATAGTTTCTATGTCCCCTATAGAGCACAAGACATAAAAATCAATTAAAATGCAATCCTTCTAACTACTTAAACAATGACTGGTTAAACTACTCAGTAGCAAATAAATACTCCAAAATCTTAACTGACAATGTTAATGAAAATGATTTGAAACAAATAGTACAAAATCAAACACAGATTGCGATAACATAGAAATCATAGTGACAAACCTAGCTAGGATCATTTTGCTCCTAACCTATGGTGATATGAACTTTAACTAATAAACATAAATCTTCTTAAGATTCTACAAATTACTTCTATTTAGTTATTTATTTAATTATATATTTTTATTTATTTTTTACTTATGTAATATTTATTAACTGAGTAAGTAGACTGGTCCACACATCCTTTTCAACCATAACCACAACGGCAAGGATTAAAACAACATATATATGAAAAATCTGCTATCATCATGGCGTAGAGAGATTAAGTCCTGACTACAGCCCAGATGACCCAGGTTCAAATAGCATCTTGGGCATCTGAGGTACTAGAAAGAGAGGATAGGCACTATATCCTGGTGTAAGGGCACTCACTCATGCACAAAGTAGATCTCCAGCGGAGGCTTGGGACATGCAAGGAGGCATTGTCCAAAGGAGGGAGTTTCTTTTAAACTGTAGCAAACTGCTCACTACAAATGCAACAAACAGCTGCTACATTTTGGGCCATACATGGAGTGCTACTGCACACAAAATTTAATTAAAAAAAAAGAAGCAGACAAATCTTTTTTTGTTTTATTTTAAAATATTTTCTGACTAAAGGAAGAGGAGAAGGAGGGTAGTAAGATGATATTAGTTGGAGGAAGGAGGGTGAAGTGAAGGTGACAGAGGTATACAAACAAAAAAGAGAAGGTAGTGACAGACAAGGTTAAGGGAACAAGGCTGGCAAAGACAGACAGAGGGTGAACACCTGATGAGAAGAAGGATTTAAAGACAAATAAGACACACGATAGGAGCACAAAGAAAAAATACAAAGTGATGGGGGAGACGGAGTGCTTCTGTTGGCCTGCCTGTTTGTCCCAGAGGCAAAACAATTCTGACGTCAGTCACCATCATGACATCAGGGTTGAGCATAGTCTCTGAAGACTCAATGATCACAGCCAGAGTGCCAATCTAGGATGCAAGCTACTAGCCCACTTTCCTCCACACCATCTCCTGCACCTCAGGTTGTGTTGTACAGGAGGGTCCTTCTGCACCACTCTCAATAGAGAAGTGCCAACAGATGCCACCAGTAAGCTCTTGTTGTCACCTTCCCCTGGGATATATATATATATATATATATATATATATATATATATATATATATATATATATATATATATTAACATTGTTACCTGAGCTTTATCAGTTTAATCTGACATAACTGTTATTTTGTATTTTCATCACATTGCATGTATTGTACTGTTAGCTGTGCTTTATGAAGTTGTATGTATATATATGTATCTCTGTGGAACTTTTGTACTGTAACTTGTGCTTTATCAAATTGTAGTTATATATCTTTGTGGAGCTTTTCTCCCCGGGCCTCCACTGAAAATGGGTACTTTATGGCCCAGTGGACTTTCCAGGTAAACAAATACAATAAATAAATACAATAATGTCTTCATCACCTATGAGTGCGGAAGTACTGGGGACCACTGGCTGGTGTGGCAGTGGATCTAGGGCATAAAGACCTACCTACCTATCTGTCCCATGGTTGATCCTGTAGAAAGCAAAAATAATTGGGTAGAAAAAAAACAATCACCCCCAATGAGAACCAGCACACACTCTTGTGATACAATTAAACAGATATCACACAGCCAATAGCAATATCTGCCCTCCTCCCAACACCCAAAAGGAACGGCATACTTCCACTGGCAGACCAGCTGGTTGGCCTCAATTTCCTTCAGTGCTGCAAAAAAGAAAGATAACAGAAATATATTAACATAACCTTCACAAAATAGCTAACAGTCATCTAGACGCAAGTCCTATATAACACTACCAATCCAATACTAAGCAGTTTAAAAAGGCAGGTGACTCTTCATCCATAATTTCTTCTTCTTCTATCAGTGATGGCATTGTTTCTCAGAAAAATGTATGCTAGTGGCACTACTCAGGTCCTTAACAAGCTGGTGCCATGCATCCATCTTGTACAGTGGGCCTTCATAACTTCTCAGTAAGTGCTACTGTTTGGTTTCTGTGGGGAAAGTGCAGGAAAATTCTGGTTGCCCCTTAAGCATCAAGCAGGAAACCTCCGAAAGACAGTGCTTGTAGAAGTCTTGGCCACTTTCCAGGTATGACTCTGGAGAAAAAATGATATTGCAGAACCAAACATCATGGACACCACATGATATGCAGTGATAAGCAGCATGGCAGCACTACCCTATACTCAGTTCACCAACCATGCCAGCTCACTACTGCCTGAAGGCATTAGGTTGTAGAGTGTCACTATGAGATGGTGTCCGGTGTCCTAAAACTCCAACATCACAAGTGCTACTGACATGCCTCAGCATGTACATTCCATATATTAAACTACCAGGCATGTACTTGGGCAGGCATGCGCCTTGCAGTGCCACTGAACATTACACTGCAAGGCGCTTTGTTGATGGGTGATTCAGATACAATCATGAAATATCACTTCATTCACATAATCATGGAGCTATAAGGCCACTATATCATGATATAAGCTGTAGTCGGCACTGAGGAAATAAATAAGCAGTAGAAAACTCAAGGAAGAGATATAGCAAAGGTTTCTATCTAAAATATAAAACCAACTAAGAGACTTGTGGTAAGGAGGCACAGACAGTCGCCAGGTAAGGATGGACAAAGGGTACCTGTACTGCCTGGTGGTGTACAAAAACATCCTGCATAAATGGGGAGTGTTGACTTCTGTGGGTGTGGGGGTGGGGACGACAGCATGCACAGTACAGATCATGGCCGTCTCCAGCCTACCTGTGGAAAGCCAGTCATAATGCCACAGACTGGTGGAGTGGCTGTTCTAATTAGCAACACAAGCCAAGAGGTTGTGTGGGAAGAAACACACCATGCTTAATAGACCAGCTGATATCCAAAGGGAAAGGAGGAAGGGGTTCATACTGACAATATTGGTCAGGCTGCACTGGTATGCAAGTAAGGCATTCTGCACTATTGCCTGGGGCCATAGGTTTGTATATATACACACACACATATTGCACTTTGCAGGTTACATCACAGACTGTATCCGTACTGCTATCATGGGCATGCTGTTGGGATGTCGCCTATGCCAACATAATACAACAGCCGTGTCACATTTTGCAGGGACAACTGCAGATTGGATGGTGGACATTTATAGGAAATGGGTACTCCTTCATGTTCAGGCACTAACCATAGCTGTATGTTCAAGTGTAAAGGAATTCTGACATCATCTAAAGAAGTATGTCACCCTCAGCAAAGACAAATGCATTCCTAGAAGCTTTGTGCAAACAAATTCTGGACACAGACAAGGCTGACAAGTCCTTCAGGTAGGGAGTGTGGCAGGACTTGACTGTTGTAAATGCTGTAAGCAGACAGGACAGGACAGGGACACAGGTCCACATAGACATGACTCACCATGCCTGCATAAAAGCACAGAGCATTGCAAGTTAGAAAGTGGCCACAGGCAGAGGACCACCATCATAGACAGACCTCACAGATCTCGAGGAGTGTTTTTCTTGTTTTTGCTACCTCTGCATGAGCCACATAACATCACAGGAGTAGGACATTCAATGGACATCAATGATGACCACCTCTCACTTATGCAAAGGGCTGACATTCAGCAGGATGCTCCACTCACCCTCAGGAATCATCTTGTGTTATTTCTCTGGTTCCCACCAGGGTAATCCTACCACAACAACATGCTTCAAGCTTGCCCCCCTCCATGTTGGCATGTTTCTGCATTCTGAGAGGGGAAAAGGTGCATTTACCAATCAGATGTTCCAGTCAGAAATCACCTCCACATAAAGTGTTGATGCAAGTAACAAATACCAGGTGTGGGAACTATGGGAACTGCCTGAAAGGTGCACATATATATTGGTTATTATACCATGTGCACTGTAAATTACCTGGACGTTGCTGGACTGGAAGCCTTCCAAATAATGTACTGGACACCATGTGGAGCAAGATAGGCCTTGATAATGATGTGGGTGTAGTTAGTCTCTAGAACACCATGGAAAAGGAGCTATATCATGAAGCATCCACAAAGTGGCACTTTTTTCATCTGAAGTCTGTGGGAACAACAAATACTCCACTTGTTCCTGTTTGACAGTAAGAAAATTGTACAGAATTCACAAGGCAGATGCTGTGTCCCATGATGGCTACTGGGAAGTCCCATAGAAAGGATAGTTAAAGTTACACAAACCCTTAGTGTCCAGAGGGATAGGAATTTGCAAATCCTGTGCAATTCATTGTGAGAAAGGCACAGTTTTACAAGCTCCCATATGGTATCTGTCCCCAAGGTAGCAGTTCACTATGACCCTGTTATAAAGGTAATATTAGGTCAGCCACAGATTACCTTACCATTGACATGGTGAGTGAAGATGTGTAATATCCCAGTCAAACATATGCTGTTCTGGTAAATCAGATGATACTTCTAGCACCTTAGTGTTAGTGTGTGTCTGATCACCAGAAAATGACTATGTAAAGAATTACTTCTACCTGTGTCTCAGCAAGTAATAATTATGCATTTTTAAATCATTCCACAATGTAGGCTTCCCTCATTGCATTTACAATTTGTCTCACTTATATTATGTCTGTCATCTGAATGGTACAGTCATTTCATATGATGCCGACCATGCTAGTTTCCATGCTGTAGCTATCTCTGTGTGTCCATGAATCGCCCTAACCTCTGTGCAGACACTTACCTCATTATTTCATCTAATGTAGTACACTAATTGTTTCTGAATACTCCTACTACAGTTTACTTTCTTATTTACTTATTTATTTATTTTCCATTTTTTTAACGAAGAAAACCCATTTCCAGTGCAGTCCCTAGAGAGAGAAACCACTGTATAATAAGGCAAGTTATACAACATATACTGGCTTTTCTACATTATACGTTTTTTTATTTTTATATATATATATATATATATATATATATATATTCATATTTTTTTTATATGTAATATATATTTTATACATTATTCCAATACAATTTTATAGTTGTTTTAATATATGGATTGATTTAGTCATGTGTTTATTATATTTAACAATTTATTTTGTGTGCTACTTGCTGTTTTAACATTACTGTTACAGTTGTACTGATATAATATATTTAATGGAGGATTTACAATAATGTATATTCTCACACAACTGTTTGTTAATTCCACATATATTTACTTTCCTTGTTTAACATATTATAAGAGTCTTATCCCTGTACTTATGAATGTTTTTAAATGGTTGGAATTATAAACATTTTTTATACTGCATCACCAAAGGTTGAGAAATTAAATGGCCAGCCAATAAGAAATTAGTTAATTAATTAATTAATTAAACAATTATTCAATGAATTTAATAGGTATTTAAGATGAGTTTACATTGTCTGAACAGATTCTGATGAAGTCTCCGTGCAGGAGATGAACTTAATCTGTTTGTGTATGTGTTCGTTTATTTATTTAAATAAATTCTGGTTTTATTTGGACCTGTGGATTATTGCCTGTACCAAGGAAGTATTGGTGACTGAATATACGGAGGAGAGCCTTTATTGATGCTGGATTAGACGCATTGGTGTTTGCGTGGTTCTATTCAGCATATGTTAGAATTATAGTCATTCACTTTGTCAGTTTTAGCTTTTGTAATAAATCAGGTATTATGTTCAGTCAATTATTTGCTTCATCAAGTGTGAGATCACTGAAGAGTGGGGGAAAGAAAGTTTTTCCTTAACACTCAATATTGTGTGATCTCTGAGTTAGCATATTTTGATTGGGGGTGCTGGGCTCATTTTTTTTTTTTCATTACTTGATGGTTCAGGTTTCAGTAGTACTGTTTCACTGGAATGATTTCTTGGAAAAGCTTTTTGCTTTCAACTGATACAGACACATAAGAGCACAGATTTTGAAACATACAAAACATTAATAAGGAAGATAAAACAAAATATCATGCACATGGTATAACTTCACAGCATGAATAAATATGAATAACAGCCAGTATTGGAAAAAAACAGATATAAATGCTATAGTAATTATACAATAAATAGAACTCATGAAATTGATTATAGCTGATAAGAAAAGTGATTCTAACTGAAGCAAAAATATTAACATCTTTGTTAAGGGAGGTAGGGTTATAAAGGTATAAACCCTTCAACTACCTCTGATGGCTGCCTCAGTGATGGTTCCTCCTTGTCAGCCCTCACCCTAGTGATGGGAAATGAATAGGCCAATTGTTTAGGAGGGGACTGATGACTGACAGAGAGCTGGAACAAAAAGTGCAAACTTTAGTTTTTATAAAGACAGTGATATAAAACATAAAATATTTATGGTGATATAAAATTAAATTATTGATTGAACTGCCTAAATAACAGTGGAGTGCTAATATTACAAATTTAGTCTGGATATATATAATCAAAATTTAAGAAACTTGTGAGAAAATTAAAAGGATGCCAGCATGTAATAAGAAATATCACACTAGACTGGATTATTACATTCACTACTTAATTAATAATTGAAGTCAAATTCATTTTGAGCTATATTAAATATAATAAACATTCAAAAAAATGATTTTACCTAACAAGTGTTTAGGTTACGTGGAAAATGCACCATCCCAAACATGATGAAAATAAAACAGATATGATATTAAAATTACCTACAAAGATAACATAATTTTAGTTTGGGAGAATTTATGTTTGGAATTCTTTGCAGAGAATATAGCAAGGTCAAAGACTGCCTTATATGCAAGGCAGAGATCACCTCTGAGTAGCCTGTATGAAACAGAATAAAGTGACAATGATTTCAGATGATCTACACAGGACCGGTGTTGAAGACCTTGAATTTTCCTTGTGAGAAACCTTTGTGGTCTCTCCAATTGTTGCAGGTGCTTGGAAAAGTACATACCAAAAGGGGCGTTGCACTCAATTATTGGCCTTCTGTGGGAAGAGTACAGGGAGGTTTTAACTTCTTGTTTTCTGGAGGTAATGCCTTTACTTATGAGATGAGCAATACAGAATGCCCTTCTTACCTCTATGGAAACATGGTGATCAAAGGTAAAGTTGCTGTCAACGTGTGTGCCAGAGTCTATCACCACTGAGTGCATACTTAGAGTGATACTCTTGATATGGTAGTTAGCAGGAATATCACTCTTACTAAAAGGGATGACAATACATTTTTTTGCATTGAGTTTAAGGCCATGACTTTGGCATCAATCATTTGTTTATGTAAGACCCTCATATAGGATGTTGCCATCATTTGGGGATTCTATGACCACTGTCAGTTTGCAGTCATCAGCAAACTTTGTCAGCCACAGACCTTTGGTTCTTGCTCGTACTTCGGAGAAATAGATTCCATACAGTGGAGGTCCCAGGACTGATCCCTCTGGAACACCACTGGTTACAGGTCTGCTCTTGGAGGTGGATTCCCCTATTTTGACTATATGGGTTCTATCAGTGTGCTAGTTAGTGACCCATCTAATGACATAAGGGTTGATACCTAGCTGGGTGAGTTTGTCAGTGATACCTGAGTGGGGAATAGATGCATCCAGTTTATGGTTAGTCTTTCTTCTATTGTGTGGGAATGAACAAATATTATCTGATGTAACGTAATTACACCTGTCTTCTGTGAGACTAGAATGGCATGCTGAAATGTACATCTTTGGAAATGAAACTGATGTAAAGTTGGCTAGACTTTGCTTGGGAAATCTTGGTGGCAAATCAACAAAGATTTATAATTCTGCCTTGTAAAATTTCACTAACTTAGAATAGTTAGGCAAATCACTTTAGAACTCAAAATGCATTTCTTTAGTAAGAATAGAGGAAAGAATAAACATAAACTGGATGCATCTCATACCATACTGCTACTACCACACACAAATGTTATCTAAAATTGTCCCTCCAACTTCATATCTCATACCAACCTGAAAATGTAATTGCATTCTTCCAACATAGTCATCCCTTCCCACCCTCTATAACTAAGCTTCATCTCATCTACTTTATACTAACTTTTTTTTTCCAAACCAGTAGGACCAAATAATACTCCAGTAATCTACCTACTAACCTATAAATCTTAAATTTCTACTTATTCCATTAGGTTTTATAAATGTCTTCAAAATTAATAACCTCAAATTACATTTAACTGTCCTTGATGAATATTGTAAATTCTTCTCTTGATTTGCAAATATGCTTGTGTATGCTGATGTGTAAATAAGTTTCTATTTGTAATAACACAAGGAAAGTACACCACCGTTGAATCTGGTAAACGCAACTGTCCCAATAAGTAATAAATAAAGCACTCAGAAATATGAGGGATGTTGCGAAGCGAGCTTAAACAGTCTCAGAAATGAACCTGTCACAAAATGCAAGCGATCCACAAATGTTAAGACTCCACAGATTTATTGTTCCAGAAACAAACTTTGGATAAGCGCTTTCACTACAAATAGCTTCATCAGATCCTTTTCATAGTAACTAAAGCAGGACCTTACACATATATAGCAAATAAACCAATTAAAACAATTAAACAATTAACATCATTATAATTAAAGAAAAGTATTGTATTTAAAGTGATATGTTTAAAAAAGCGCATAAATTTATCCTAGGCACTTTTAAAAATATTACATAGAATAATTTAACAAACTTGATAAAAACTATACTTATAAAATATATGTATAGTAACTATACAAAAATATATATGCTGAAACAATTCTACTCAGTAGGTACAATGTATAGATATGCATGTCTAAGTATTACATATATGCATATAGTCTTATATGTATTATGCATACAAACTTAGATATTACTATATTATGTATAAGGCATGAAAGTCATTTCACATTCCTCCGCTGTCTTAATTTGGGTTTTATGGAGGCTATTTCATTGAGCCCAGACCCTTTATCAGCTCTTAACATAACTATCCATTTACTTTCCTTACTTTCTGTGAGGTTCCTGATATCTCCACCCCTATTACTGGGAGTCACAACCTCAAGAATTCTAAACAAAAAAACTGTGTGATTCCCCAAATAATGTTATGTGCTTGGCCAATGCATTGTGGCTCAATCTTTTCCTGATGTGATATAAATGCTCACGTATCCTGTCTCTGAAGGTACGATTCGTCTTACCCACATAAAAAGACAGGCATACCTGGCATACTGCTAAATACACCACATTGATGCTCATACAATCAGCATCTGCATTGGTTCTAAATATAGTTTTTAAATGAGGGTGAAAAAAAGTTGTATTAGTGTCTATGAAGGAGCAGAAATTACAATGGCCACAAGGCTTGGTATGTCCATATCCCCTAGCTCCAATTTCAGACTTAGTGGAACATAATATTCTCTTCAAGTTCTTCTTATTCCTGAATAAAAAACGTGGCCTATCACCCACTATCTCTTTCAGGTCACTATCAACCTGCAGGATATCCCAATGTTTTGTGATAATCCCCCTTATTTCAAGATAATCCGAACAGAAGGGTGTTGTAAATTTGGCATATCTATCAAAGTTATTCTCTTTAGTTATCCCATTAATACTATGGGGTCCAAAATAAGGTGTAGCTATAGATGAACGTAATTCATTGGCTTCTGCCAAATGTACCACTATTTCATTTGTATGGTATCCTCTATCTATCAACCTTCCCTTCAGGTCATCCATTTCTAACATAAAACCTTCATCAGTGGGATTCAACCTGGAAGCTCTGATTGCTTGACCTTTCATAACATTCTTGAAAACAAAAGGTGGGTGCATACTCGATCTCAGGAGTAAAGAATTACTGTAACAAGCTTTGCGGTATACACCAGTATTTATAAAACCATTAGCTAGTCTCTCCACAAATATATCCAAAAATTCTATTTTATGAGTAGAAAATTGCATTGTGAATTTGAAGCAATTTGTCAAGTTATTCATTACAAGGAACATTGATTCTAGTTCATCTATACTCCCATTCCAAAGAATAAACAAATCATTGACAAAATGTCGATAAAAAACAACATGCTTTCTAAATAGGGTTTCAGAAAAGAGAACATGTTCTTCCCAATGGGCTAAAACCATATTGGCATAGCTATTGGCACAAGGCGTGCCCATTGCTATGCCATCTAGTTGTCTATATGTGACATCCTTGAACATAAATAAATTATTCTCCAAAACAAGTTCTAAGAAATGAACTATAAGGTCTATGGATACTGTGGTATAATCACTGTGTTCTTCTAAATATTCAGTTATATAAGCAAGTCCAAGGTTGTTGGGAATAACCGTAAATAATGATTGTACATCAAAGGTGGCAAACAAAAATGTATCAGTGCTGTCAAATTGCTTGATGTTCTCATATAACTCAACTAGAAACTGTTTTGAGTCTTTTAATACAAATTTATTGTTGTTCAATACCCTTCTTAGATATTTCTCCGTATAAACGGATAAATGCTCAGTAACCCACCCACGGCCTGAAACTATTGGTCTCATGGGTGGGTTATGAGCGTCCTTGTGTATTTTAGGTAGACCATTTATAATGGGAATCACATGTATTTTAATGACTAGATAATCATATAGATCTTTATCTATTAGTCTGCTCTTATGGATATCAAGTAAAGTATCCTTGACGTATCTAATTATATCCTGTACTGCCTCTGTAGAAATGGGTTCATGATAGATGTCATTAAACATGCACTCCATAGACGTCTTATAACTCTCAGTGTCCATCACAACTACTCGACCACCCTTGTCGGCTGGTCTGATGGTGATGGTTGTATCATTCTGTAGTTTCATGAGACTAATTCTTTCCTTGTATGTCAGATTGTCCTTCATTCTAGCCCCATTTTTGGTGTTACCATTACCATGATATTTATGTATCTCATCCTCTGTTAATTTCGAGAATGCCTCTATGAGTGGGTGTTGTATGGGTACAAAATCACTTAGGTTTTTAAAAGGAAACTCTCTTGTGTTATCTGTCCCATTATTCTCTCCTTTATGCAAATACTTCAACATTACATTCCTACAGAATATTTTTAAATCTATAACAGTGTCAGCCAGTCTACTCTTGCTCCTAGGTATAAAGTTAAGTCCTTTACTCAATAAATTAATATCATCTGACGTCAGCGTAACACTAGATAGATTAAAAACTAATTTTTTGCTGTTCCACATTTTCTTTAGAGTATGATGGGGTTGTGGTTCCCCTGAGTATTTTCTCTTCTGCCTCCCCCTGCTCATGGACCGCATTCTCCGTGGTCCCTTCTCTAATCGAATTGGGAGGGGAAAAGAAATATCAGTGTTATTCAATTTATCTGGGTGACCTTTCGTTGTTTTTGGTCTGACTACTGTCTCAGAGCCTTGTTTAGTTATGTCAGGTTTGCTTTTAATTATCTGTATCTCAGGATATAAATTACTATTGGATTCCATACAGGGATGCATCAAATGTATAACGTCAGTAGAATCTGTGTTTAAACAAGCTGACTGAGCAGAATTGCTCTTACTGAGCTCATTCCCTATAGACTTATCAGGTACTGGACTCTGTCTAGCCTGATTCAAATGTAATTGCTCAGGATTCGATGCTAGAGTAACAACACTGTTATTCATACTATCATTGATTATATCATCACTAGAGGTAGTTAAAACCTCTTCAAATCTAGTATTTCTATCAACCTGTCGTGGAACAGGTAGCCTTTCAACAACAGTTTCATTAACATTCTTAGTGTCAATATTCAACATATTTTGTCCATTTCTAGGCCACATGAAAACGTGACCTAATTTAGAATCGTTAATGTCCCTGACAGCTTTGTGTCTCTTTTGTTGTAAAAGTTTACGCTCAAAGGCAGAAATGCCATCCAGAAGATTTTCAAAAAGAGGTTCAACAAGAGTAACAGGAAATTCCTTATAGATTATTTGTTGCACTCTATTTATGTTGGTAGTTAAAACAGCCTCTTCTGGTAAAAAGAAGTCTACGGGGAGCTGTAAATATTTATGGCTTACCTCTATATTAAGTTTTTGCCACTTCACAAGCAATTCAGGATATTCCCGTCCTTGACTGGGCATATCAAAGACTCGTAACCCACGAGGAATAATTTTCTTATCCAGGCAGAACTGGAAATGAATTCTCTGTGCCTGAAGACGTTTTAATTTTAAAAATTCCTTCTCCATCTCCTCAAACAGCTTATGCAGCCTCTCCATGTCGTCAGTTGTATTAGTGACATCATCAATAGCAGACAAGCTCTCAAAATGTAGCGTGGCAAATTCAGAGTGCATGAGATATTGTTTAAACCTTTTCTGAAGCACGCTGTTCCCTTGGTCTTCACCTCTCGGGGTATAATCTAATTCTATGTCAGCCATAGCAAAAAGAAGTCTGTAATATAATGTAACTCGCTCCGGATAACAGTGGTAGAAAAAATTGAAATAACACAAGGAAAATACACCACCGTTGAATCTAGTAAACGCAACTGTCCCAATAAGTAATAAATAAAGCACTCAGAAATATGAGGGATGTTGCGAAGTGAGCTTAAACAATCTCAGAAATGAACCTGTCACAAAATGCAAGCGATCCACAAATTAAGACAGCGGAGGAATGTGAAATGACTTTCATGCCTTATACATAATATAGTAATATCTAAGTTTGCATGCATAATACATATAAGACTATATGCATATATGTAATACTTAGACATGCATATCTATACATTGTACCTACTGAGTACAATTGTTTTAGCATATATATTTTTGTATAGTTACTATACATATATTTTATAAGTATAGTTTTTATCAAGTTTGTTAAATTATTCTATGTAATATTTTTAAAAGTGCCTAGGATAACTTTATGCGCTTTTTTAAACATATCACTTTAAATACAATACTTTTCTTTAATTATAATGATGTTAATTGTTTAATTGTTTTAATTGGTTTATTTGCTATATATGTGTAAGGTCCTGCTTTAGTTACTATGAAAAGGATCTGATGAAGCTATTTGTAGTGAAAGCACTTATCCAAAGTTTGTTTCTGGAACAATAAATCTGTGGAGTCTTAACATTTGTGGATCGCTTGCATTTTGTGACAGGTTCATTTCTGAGACTGTTTAAGCTCGCTTCGCAACATCCCTCATATTTCTGAGTGCTTTATTTATTACTTATTGGGACAGTTGCGTTTACCAGATTCAACGGTGGTGTATTTTCCTTGTGTTATTTCAATTTTTTCTACCACTGTTATCCGGAGCGAGTTACATTATATTACAGACTTTTTTTTGCTATGGCTGACATAGAATTAGATTATACCCTGAGAGGTGAAGACCAAGGGAACAGCGTGCTTCAGAAAAGGTTTAAACAATATCTCATGGACTCTGAATTTGCCACGCTACATTTTGAGAGCTTGTCTGCTATTGATGATGTCACTAATACAACTGACGACATGGAGAGGCTGCATAAGCTGTTTGAGGAGATGGAGAAGGACTTTTTAAAATTAAAACGTCTTCAGGCACAGAGAATTCATTTCCAGTTCTGTCTGGATAAGAAAATTATTCCTCGTGGGTTACGAGTCTTTAATATGCCCAGTCAAGGACGGGAATATTTTGAATTGCTTGTGAAGTGGCAAAAACTTAATATAGAGGTAAGCTGTAAATATTTACAGCTCCTCGTAGACTTCTTTTTACCAGAAGAGGCTGTTTTAACTATCAACATAAATAGAGTGCAACGAATAATCTATAAGGAATTTCCTGTTACTCTTGTTGAACCCCTTTTTGAAAATCTTCTGGATGGCATTTCTGCCTTTGAGCATAAACTTTTACAACAAAAGAGACACAAAGCTGTCAGGGACATAAATCAGGTCACGTTTTCATGTGGCCTAGAAATGGACAAAATATGTTGAATATTGACACTAAGAATGTTAATTAAACTGTTGTTGAAAGGCTACCTGTTCCACGACAGGTTGATAGAAATACTAGATTTGAAGAGGTTTTAACTACCTCTAGTGATGATATAATAATCAATGATAGTATGAATAACAGTGTTGTTACTCTAGCATCGAATCCTGAGCAATTACATTTGAATCAGGCTAGACAGAGTCCAGTACCTGATAAGTCTATAGGGAATGAGCTCAGTAAGAGCTATTCTGCTCAGTCAGCTTGTTTAAATACAGATTCTACTGACGTTTTACATTTGATGCATCCCTGTATGGAATCCAATAGTAATTTATATCCTGAGATACAGATAATTAAAAGCAAACCTGACATAACTAAACAAGGCTCTGAGACAGTAGTCAGACCAAAAACAACGAAAGGTCACCCAGATAAATTGAATAACACTGATATTTCTTTTCCCCTCCCAATTCGATTAGAGAAGGGACCACGGAGAACGCGGTCCATGAGCAGGGGGAGGCAGAAGAGGAAATACTCAGGGGAATCACAACCCCATCACACTCTAAAGAAAATGTGGAACAGCAAAAATTAGTTTATAATCTATCTAGTGTTACGCTGACTTCAGATGATATTAATTTATTGAGTAAAGGACTTAACTTTATACCTAGGAGGAAAAGTAGACTGGCTGACACTGTTATAGATTTAAAAATATTCTGTAGGAATGTAATGTTGAAGTATTTGCATAAAGGAGAGAATAATGGGACAGATAACACAAGAGAGTTTCCTTTTAAAAACCTAAGTGATTTTGTACCCATACAACACCCACTCATAGAGGCATTCTCGAAATTAACAGAGGATGAGATACACAAATATCATGGTAATGGTAACACCAAAAATGGGGCTAGAATGAAGGACAATCTGACATACAAGGAAAGAATTAGTCTCATGAAACTACAGAATGATACAACCATCACCATCAGACCAGCCGACAAAGGTGGTCGAGTAGTTGAGATGGACACTGAGAGTTATAAGACGTCTATGGAGTGCATGCTTAATGGCATCTATCATGAACCCATTTCTACAGAGGCAGTACAGGATATAATTAGATACGTCAAGGATACTTTACTTGATATCCATAAGAGAAGACTAATAGATAAAGATCTATATGATTATCTAGTCATTAAAATACCTGTGATTCCCAGTATAAATGGTCTACCTAAAATACACAAGGACGCTCATAACCCACCCATGAGACCAATAGTTTCAGGCCGTGGGTGGGTTACTGAGCATTTATCCGTTTATACGGAGAAATATCTAAGAAGGGTATTGAACAACAATAAATTTGTATTAAAAGACTCAAAACAGTTTCTAGTTGAGTTATATGAGAACATCAAGCAATTTGACAGCACTGATACATTTTTGTTTGCCACCTTTGATGTACAATCATTATTTACGGTTATTCCCAACAACCTAGGACTTGCTTATATAACTGATTATTTAAAAGAACACAGTGATTATACCACAGTATCCATAGACCTTATAGTTCATTTCTTAGAACTTGTTTTGGAGAATAATTTATTTACGTTCAAGGATGTCACATATAGACAACTAGATAGCGTAGCAATGGGCACGCCTTGTGCCAATAGCTACGCCAATATGGTTTTAGCCCATTGGGAAGAACATGTTCTCTTTTCTGAAACCCTATTTAGAAAGCATGTTGTTTTTTATCGACGTTTTGTCGATGATTTGTTTATTCTTTGGAACGGGAGTATAGATGAACTAGAATCAATGTTCCTTGTAATGAATAACTTGACAAATTGCTTCAAATTCACAATGCAATTTTCTACTCATAAAATAGAATTTTTGGATATATTTGTGGAGAGACTAGCTAATGGTTTTATAAATACTGGTGTATACCGCAAAGCTTGTTACAGTAATTCTTTACTCCTGAGATCGAGTATGCACCCACCTTTTGTTTTCAAGAATGTTATGAAAGGTCAAGCAATCAGAGCTTCCAGGTTGAATCCCACTGATGAAGGTTTTATGTTAGAAATGGATGACCTGAAGGGAAGGTTGATAGATAGAGGATACCATACAAATGAAATAATGGTACATTTGGCAGAAGCCAATGAATTACGTTCATCTATAGCTACACCTTATTTTGGACCCCATAGTATTAATGGGATAACTAAAGAGAATAACTTTGATAGATATGTCAAATTTACAACACCTTTCTGTTCGGATTATCTTGAAATAAGGGGCATTATCACAAAACATTGGGATATCCTGCAGGTTGATAGTGACCTGAAAGAGATAGTGGGTGATAGGCCACGTTTTTTATTCAGGAATAAGAAGAACTTGAAGAGAATATTATGTTCCACTAAATCTGAAATTGGAGCTAGGGGATATGGACATACCAAGCCTTGTGGCCATTGTAATTTCTGCTCCTTCATAGACACTAATACAACTTTTTTTCACCCTCATTTAAAAACTATATTTAGAACCAATGCAGATGCTGATTGTATGAGCATCAATGTGGTGTATTTAGCAGCATGCCAGGTATGCCTGTCTTTCTATGTGGGTAAGACGAATCGTACCTTCAGAGACAGGATACGTGAGCATTTACATCACATCAAGAAAAGATCGAGCCACAATGCATTGGCCAAGCACATAACATTATTTGGGGAATCACACAGTTTTTTGTTTAGAATTCTTGAGGTTGTGACTCCCAGTAATAGGGGTGGAGATATCAGGAACCTCACAGAAAGTAAGGAAAGTGAATGGATAGTTATGTTAAGAGCTGATAAAGGGTCTGGGCTCAATGAAATAGCCTCCATAAAACCCAAATTAAGACAGCGGAGGAATGTGAAATGACTTTCATGCCTTATACATAATATAGTAATATTTAAGTTTGCATGCATAATACATATAAGACTATATGCATATATGTAATACTTAGACATGCATATCTATACATTGTACCTACTGAGTACAATTGTTTTAGCATATATATTTTTGTATAGTTACTATACATATATTTTATAAGTATAGTTTTTATCAAGTTTGTTAAATTATTCTATGTAATATTTTTGAAAGTGCCTAGGATAAATTTATGCGCTTTTTTAAACATATCACTTTAAATACAATACTTTTCTTTAATTATAATGATGTTAATTGTTTAATTATTTTAATTGGTTTATTTGCTATATATGTGTAAGGTCCTGCTTTAGTTACTATGAAAAGGATCTGATGAAGCTATTTGTAGTGAAAGCACTTATCCAAAGTTTGTTTCTGGAACAATAAATCTGTGGAGTCTTAACATTTGTGGATCGCTTGCATTTTGTGACAGGTTCATTTCTGAGACTGTTTAAGCTCGCTTCGCAACATCCCTCATATTTCTGAAAGTTTCTATTTGTATTTTACACCTGTTGAATTTTCTTCGGTAGTAATACTTGTATTATGTATCCTTAGTGTAATTTGTATGGTTTGGCGCTTTTCTCCCCAGGCCTCCACTGAAAATGGGCTCCCTAGGCCCAGTGGACTTCCCCGGTCATCAAACTGGAAATAAAACAAATAGTACTGCTACTACCACACACTAATTTTCCCTTCACCTAATCACACATTTCTTGCATTTGTCTCCATCTCATCTGTCATTCCCTCCCGCACCTCTGTTGCCTTCTTCAACTCCTACCCTCCCTCCGTTCTATGGTACCTATGATTCCACCAACTAGTAATTCATCCTTGTAACCACAAATTTCCCACTAGGTTTCCTATTTATTTACAACTCTATTTTCATCTTTATACACTGAATTAACTATGTTTTACCGCCCATCTATAAGACTCTGGAATCAAACTATTCTTTTTTGGGGGTATTTTATGACTCCGTACATTAGTGGGTTGTTCTGTAACTGTTACATGCTGCAACAAATTATAGGTTCATAGGTTTATACTAGGCTATCTGCCCTAAGGCATTTATAAGCCTAGCCCAAATTATTGTGGCTTACGCCACCCCTTATATGAAAAAATACTGTGCCCATTAGTTTGTTATGCCTCTGTCCAGCAGTGACCCAGAGATGATTCCCGGGGTAAACCTACGATCTCCCATCCACAGGTCTAGATTTCTCTTGAACAGAGTCAGCGAGGTGCTCTGCCTCACATGGACCGGGATTTTATTCCACAGCATAGGGAGTCTCTGAGTGATAAATCTATCCCTCCAGCATGTCCTATTTATATCCGTGCTAAGGTTTAAGTCGCTTGCTCTAGTGGTTTTGGTGGATTTGGATTTTTGAGGTGGAGCATGTCCATTAATTCTGGGTTGGACATGGCCTTGTATGTCAGGCACATGTCACCTCTGAGCAGACGGTATGCGACTGAATAGAGCTGGAGTTTCTTCAATCTGGCAGCATATGACAGATTTTGGAGTCCCTTTATCCTTTTGGTGAGGAACTTTTGGGGTCTCTCCAATTGCTGCAGATGTCGGGTGAGATACATCCCGAATGGGGCATTGTACTCGATCATTGGTCTGATAAGTGAAGAGTACAGGGGAACAATGACCTCACTAGATCTGGATGTGAATCCCTTCATGATCAGGTGGGCAATGTAGAAGGTCTTTCTAACCACTTTAGCAATGTGAGTGTCAAAAGAAAGGCCACTGTCAACCTGGGTCCCCAGGTCCCTGATAACCTCTTCTGTGCTTAGTGGATTGCCACCTATATGGTAGCTTGGGGTTACCTTGTTTTTCCCGAAGGGTATGACTATACATTTTTTGGCGTTTAACTTCAGGCCATGGCTCTGGCACCAGCTATCTGTTTCCGTGAGTCCCTTCTGAAGGATATCCGTGTCTGATGCACTTTCCACTATGGCGCCCAGTTTGCAGTCATCTGCAAACTTTGTCAGCCAAAGTCCTCCCATGTTGGCCTGTACTTCTGAGAAGTAGATGCCAAACAATAGGGGGCCAAGGACCGAGCCCTGTGGGACACCACTTGTGACCGGCTTGGAGTCTGACACAGCGCCAGCAACTCTAACCCTGTGGGTTCTGTCCTTAAGCCAGTTTGCAACCCATCTTGTGACATATGGGTTTACATTTAAGCTGGTAAGTTTTTCTACAATACCAGTGGGGTATTGTGTCGCAAGCCTTTGCAAGGTCAAGGTAGGCTGTATGGCCTGCCTTTCCCTCATCAATGGCCTTGGTGACTATTTCCAAGAAGTCGACCAAGTTCAAAAGGCATGATCTTCCCTTGACAAAGCCAAACTGGGTCGGGTCCAATGTCTGCAAGTCCCCTATATCTTTGTTTATGAGCTCCATTATGATCCTCTCCATAGCTTTGCAGACTAGACTTGTTAAGCTTATTGGTAATTACCAGGGTCCGTAGAGGCGCCACCTTTGTGGAGTGGGACCACAGTTGCCGTACGCCACTCCTTGGGCACGTATCCTGTGGTAAGGCTGAGATTAAACAGCTGCCTTATGTGCGGGTTTAATTCCTCATTTAGCTCGTGTAGCACACAGCCGGGGACACCATCCGGTCCCATTGATGCTGTGTTTTTAGCTTTAGAGAGAGCAGCTTTCACCTGCGCATTTGAGATGTCCGGGAGGCTACACTCGGCTGGGATAGTTATCTCTCCTTTAGGGGAGAGGGGTGAAGTTTGCACTGAACCTGTCTGCCAGTATGTTGGCAATGTCTGTGGGTTCAGTGATTTTTGTATCATTTTGGACTAATTCTGAGCATATCTGTGAGTTTCCACCCAGGTTCCTAACATAGCTGAAAAAGGCCTTATGATTGTCCTTTGAATCCATGGCAATTTTTCTCTCAAAATTGGCCTTAGTTGATTTTATGAGTGCTCGTATTTTTTACTAATAATGATCAGGGTGACTTCCCTTTTATGGATTTTGTTCTATCATGTAATAGCTTTCTCCTCTTATTGTAAAGTTTGTTAATGGCTGGGGTCCACCAGACTGGACGTTTGCCCTTTGTGGAAAGAGTCTTGGTTTTATTTGGGATTGCCTGATCCATGCAGTCCTGGAGGTGTTCATAGAAGGCATTTGTAAGGGCTTCCTTAGCTTGGGTTGTGGTTTCCTCTGACTCAGGGGCCTTGAAGGATACCACACCAGTCTTGAGTAGTGTGAAGTTTGCTTTAGAGAAGTTCTTCACTATGGTCTTTTTGTTTGGGGTGGGGCGGGATGTGGATTTCCAGTGAGATTAGTTTATGATCAGATCTCACCAATGAGGGATATACTTCGGTGTGGAGCATTTTGTCCCCATGTTTGTGACAATGAGATCTAGTATATTTTCTCCTCTCGTGGGAACAGTGACTAGCTGTTCCATGGCATTTGAATTTATGAACTCCAGGAACCGTTGGGCTAGAAAGTTAGGGCTTGAGTAATGTTCCCAGTCTATATTCGGGTAGTTGAAGTCACCCAATATGATGGTGTTTGGAGATACATTTATACCCTCCAGTGTCTTCAGGAAGGCTGTGTGGGGTTCCTGAGTTTGAGAGGGTGGCCTGTAGCATGCTACAATTTGTAGAGCAGTTTTGCCTATGGTTAGTTGCACCTGGATGGTTTCCGAAGCTTCATGCGTTGCCACCAACCTGGAGGTGTGAGTATCCTTTATGAATATGGATACACCCCCTCCTTTTGTGGAGTGGTCCGGGTTTTGGGGCCGCAACGCATGATATGAGGTAAAACCTAATAGTGCCGGGGTGCTCTCAGGAGCCTTGAACCAGGTTTCAGTTACAGCACAGACATCGATGTTCTCGATACTGAGAAGGGCCTCGAGTGCGTGCATTTTGAGATTTAGACTTCTGGCATTGAGCAGCATTACCCACAATTTCTTCCCATTTTTGTTTTCTAGGGTGGTAGGTTTAGAATTTGAGCCTTGCCTAAAAAAGGCACTATGGGGGTGGCAAGAGCCTTAGCCAATATCCGGAATCCCAGGGTGACAGGTGCAAGCCGTCCCTTGAAGCAGCGTGGCTTGTCAAGCATGTCATCCCAGGCAGACAGACACTGGATCCCCTTTGAATGACACCAGACATTAAGCCAATTGTTAAAGCTGATCATCTTGTCTCTATATTGTGGCATCATTCTTGGTGAAGGAAGGATACTGCTCAGGGTTAGGGTCATACCTGCCTGGGCTACATAATCAGAGAGCTCCTCTATGTCTCTTTTCATGTAGTCCAGGGAGGTGCGTCTCAGGTCGTTCACACCAGCATGGACAATGACTGTGTCATATTTGTACTTGCCGTGGAGTGACCCGAGTGCTTGTGTTATGTGGCGGATTCTAGCGCCCGATAGGCAGCTTACTGTGACCCTCTCCTTGTTCAGCCTGGTGAGTGGGACGTCAGTGTGTCTGACTATGGAGTCACCTATGACAAGTATGTTTGGTGTTGTATTTGGCCTTAAGGGCTGTGACTGCTTTGCACACTGCTTTTGTGGTTTATGTGTTGCTTGTGGGGTGTCTTGAGGTAGCAGTTGTTTGGGTGTCTGCTTTGGAGGCCTCTGCTGTTTAGGTAAATTTCGAAAATTTTCTCTGCTGTGTGTATACCTCCTACTGAGTGTACTTTATGACCTTGCATACTTAGGGGTTTCTTTTCAAACTGCAGTGTGCATATTGTATGTCCTATTATACCTGTGTCTATGCTTTAAAATTTGCAAGAAACTGTTATTTTATGTTGTTATATTTGTGCCTATCTTTTAAAAATTTGCTAGAAATTAACATTACCATTGTTATTTAATTAATGTGTGTATCCTATATCATGTTATATTTGTGTGCATTATTTAAACTGATAGAAAAGTACAGTTTTGTACCTACCATAAATGTAGATGTTCGAAGATCCACATTGCTGCAGTCCTTACACTTGGGTAGTCCGCTGTCCTCGGTCGGCCCGAATATCAAAGTATTAGGCTGACGTCGGTCAAGGCGCTTAAGACTGACATCAGGACGTCAGGGTACAAATGCGCATGACCGACGTCATATCCTCAGTCTTTTCTTGCCCCAGATGTCAGAAGACCCTAAACAGAAAGGTCAAAACCAAAAGACAGCAAAAAACAACCAACCACCCTTGTACTAACCATATGTACAATATATACAATATTCACAATATGTACAACCCAAACCACACAACCGCCTCTAACTACAGAGGGGAAGGAGGGAGGGTAAATTGGACTGCAGCAATGTGGATCTTTGAACATCTACATTTATGGTAGGTACAAAACTGTACTATGTTCTTCATCTCACATTGCTGCAGTCCTTACACTTGGGTAGAATCCCAAAGCAGAGATAAGGGAGGATGGCAAAACTATAAAGCAGTAGGAGCTGCCAAAATGCCCTGTAAAATTGCAGTGGCAAAACCAGCCCTCGATTTAGAGTAAAGTGGAAGGTGATAATGCTTAGAGAAAGTATGCACTGAACTCCAAGTAGCTGCCTCCAAAATATCTTTAGTTGCCACCCCTTAAAAAGCTGTAGAAGTGGCAGTAGCCCTAGTGGAATGAGGCCTAATCCCAGCTGGAATCTCCTTACCATGATGGGAATAACAGAAAGCAATACAAAACCCAATCCACTTAGAAATAGTTTGTTTTGACACAGGCTTGCCCTGAGAACCCAAAGCAAAAGAAACAAATAACTGCTGAGACTGCCTGAACCCTTTAGTTCTGCTCAAATAATATCGCAACTGCCTGTGTATATCCAAAGTGTGCAAAATCTTTTCCCCTTTATTTTGGGGGTTTGCATAAAAAGTAGGCAAATGAATAGTTTGGTTTAAAGCCACACTAGAAATCACTTTAGGCATAAAGGAAGGATTAGTGCGCAAAGATACCCTATCCTTATGGAAAATTAAGAAAGGCTCAACTGCCATAAGGGCCTGTAATTCAGAAACCCTTCTCGCAGAGGTAATGGCCAACAAAAAAGCAGTCTTCCATGATAAATATTTCAACTCAGCAGTAGCTGCAGGCTCAAAAGGTTGTAGAGTGAGTTTCTCCAACACAAAATTGAGATCCCAAGCAGGAGTAGGAGCTCTCCGTGGGGGTCTTATATTCTTTGCCCCTCTAAGGAATTGCTTAAACAAAGGATGAGAAAACAATGGTGGGTCACAGTCATAGTGAGCAGAAATTGCTGCAGCATGAATCTTAATAGAAGAGAAGGACAAACCTTTGTCCAGTAACTCAGTAAGATATTGAAGAGCCACACTTAAATTAGGCTTAGAAACATCAAATTCCTTTGCTGTACTCCAAAATAAAAATCTCTTCCATTTATCTGCGTACACTTTCCTTGTACTAGGCCTTCTGGCCTCCAAAATAACATTCAAAACTTGCTGTGGAAGCTGAGACCCTCCAGGGTTTAAAACAGAATATGCCAGGCTGTCAGGTGAAGAGAGTGAAGTTTGACATTGAGTAAATGACTGTTCTCCTGAGACAGCAGGTGTGGAATCGAAGGCAAAGGCCATGGAGGCTCCCTGCCAGACTTCTCAGTAATGGGTACCAGTGCTGTCGAGGCCAATCTGGAGCTATTAAAATCATCTTTGACTTGTCCTGTCTGACCTTCAGGAGTACCTTTGGGAGGAGAGGCAGAGGTGGAAAGGCATACACATGAAGATTGTTCCAATTGAATGAAAGAGCATCCACTTTCCAAGCTGTGGGATGAAACCTTTTGTGCAAAACTTTGGCAGCTGGTAGTTTAGTGGAGAAGCGAACAGATCTATGTCTGGAGTTCCCCATAACACTGTCAACTTCTGAAATACATGAGGATCCAATTTCCACTCGTGGGGATCCATAATTTGCCTGCTCAACACATCTGCTAAGGAGTTCTGTGCTCCGGCAGAAACCTTGCCTGAAGATTTAGCTGTAAACTGAGAGCAGTCTCCCACAAAATCATTGCTTGTCTGCATAGAGGATAAGAATGTGTTCCCCCTTGCTTGTTGATGTACCACATGACAGTTGTGTTGTCTGTTAGAACCAACACCTGCCCTGGAAGAAGTAAATCCTTGAAAGCTATTAATGCAAATTGGACTGCTAACATCTCCTTCAAGTTGATATGTAGATGTTGAAGTCTGGCAGGCCACGTGTCTTGTACCCACTTTCCATTTAGATGAGCTCCCCAAGCTTTGTCTGAGGCATCTGTCGTTAGAATCTGACTCGCCTCTGGCCGGGTCACAGAGAGTCCCTTGTTTAGGTGACATTCCTGAGCCCACCACAAAAATTTCTTTTGAATGCAAGGTATTATCTGAATGACAGTGTCCATATCTTGGCAGTGCTGTGTCCATACATTTTTGAGATACCATTGTAGCTTCCTCATATGCAGTTTGGCATTGGGAAGCACCAGAATACAAGATGCCATGAACCCCAAGGCTTGAAGGACTGTCCTTGCAGTCAGCCTGGACTGATGAGACAATTGATGGAAGTAAAGAGAAAGATTCTTTTGTTTGTCCGGGGTCAAAAAGGCCATCTGGGATGCTGTATTCAGTCTCACACCCAGAAAGCACATGTCCTGAGAGGGTACTAGACTGGACTTTATTTCGTTCACAGAACACCCCAGGCATCTTAGCACTGCTATCACATATTGCAAATGATGAAGAAGTTCGCCCTTTCCTTGGGCCAGAATCAGGCAATCGTCCAAATAAGGATAGATCTGTATTCCTCTTAGCCTGAAGAAAGCTATCACTGGAGCCAGAACCTTCGTGAACACTCTGGGCGCAGTAGATAAGCCAAAGGGCAATGCAGAGAACTGATAATGAGAAGTCCCAGCCCGAAAACGCAGATACTTCCTGCAACTTAGCCTGATAGGAACATGAAGGTAAGCCTCCTTGAGATCCAGAGTCACCATCCAGTGATCTTTGCCCAGCAGAGGTAAAAGCTGTTGTAACGTCAACATTTTGAACTTGGGAATGTCCAGATAAGTGTTGAGGATAGATAAATCCAAAATTGGTCTCCACGTGTTCCCCTTCTTTGGTACTAGGAACAGGCGAGAATAAAATCCTAGGCCCACTTCTGGCAGAGGGACCGGTTGTATGGCCCCTATTTGGAGCAGCAGAGAAATTTGTTTGTGAGCCTCTAGTCTTTGCTGAGGAGGAACGTCCGGCATGCCTTTGAAAGGAGGCAAGGTATGGAAATAAAACCTGTAACCTTGGTGTATGATATCCAATACCCATCTGTCTTGGGTAATCAAACTCCCATTTTCCCTGAAGAGTGCCAACCTTCCTCCCAAAGGTGCTGCCAGGCAAGAAGGATCTGGCAGCTGAAAAGGTAGGTCATTGGGCCTGTTTACGAAAGGACTGGCCCCTGCCCTCACCTGAAGATTGTGCAGGAGAACTCCCTGTTCTAGGTCTGAAGGAGCCCTGAGCTCTGCCCCTACCACGTCTAGATCTACCCCTAGACTGTGAATCATAAGAAGGGTACGTCCACCCCTTAGCAGGCCAATTCCTACTAAACTTGGAGGCTGGACTTGCAAAAAATCTTTAACAGTCTGCATAGACTTAGCCTTGTCTTCCATTTTCTTCAAGAGTGACTCCACAGGTGAACCAAACAACACATCAGACTGTAAAGGAGCATCCAAAATCCTTGTCTTAACATGTTCAGATAAATTCTGATCCCTCAGCCAGGCGTGCCTGCGAAGAACTGACCCAGTGGCAGCCACCCTAGACGAGGCCTGTACAGCATCAAAACCACATTGTAAAGAATGCTTACCCACCTGTTCAGAGACGTGTACCAAATCTTGTAATTCCTTACACTCAATGCCTTCCGCCAGAGCATCTACCTTAGACTTCAGTTGAGAAAGAAGATAGTTTTGATATTTCAACATGTGAAACTGGCAATTCAAAGCCCTCATAGCTAAGGTGGAAGAAGTATAGACTTTCTTTCCCCATCTATCCAAAGCTCTAGCCTCTTTATCTGGAGGAACCGGATTTTTTACAACAGAGGCCTTGACACCCTTAGGTCCCTGACTAACAGTTTCTGGGTCCGCCCTAGGACTCTTATAAAGATATTTATGAGCCTCAGGCACCCTATAATACCTATCCAGTTTAACAGGAGCAGGAGGCAAAGAATCAGGATTAAGTGAAGCCTCCGCAAACACATCTTCCACAACATCCAGAACAGGAGGTATAGCCAAAGGCCTATGCTGGGGTAAAAGCAATATTCCCTAAGCCTTTTCCTGGAATCAGAGAAGTCCTGACCTTCCCACTTAAAATGTTCCCTCATGGAATGAAGAGTCTCTGAAAAAGAAAAATCCTCTGGAGGAGAAGCAGAAGGAGTCGAATCATCTGCATCAGAATCAGAATAAGGAGAGTACTCCTGCAAGTCTTCAGCCGAAGACTCTGAAACATCTGAAGCCTGCTCAAAACTCCCCAACTCTGGTTCCACCCTAGGCCTCTTATCTGGAGGGGGCAAAGAACCTCTAATCAAAGTAATTAAATCTTCTGCCATTTTAAGCATGTGCTTCTTGGGCACAGATCCTGAAGAACTAGGAGTGACACCAACAGAAGCTAAACCTGGCCTGCCTCTGGGAGAAGCCTTAGAAACAGAAGGAGAGGGCCTAACCACCCTAGGAAGGGAGGGGAGTACAGTAACCTGAGAAGCCCCTTCAGCCTGACCTGCCTCCTGAGAGGCCACATCCTGCAATAACAAAGTCTCCCCCTGGGACTCCAGAGAAGCCTCCGGCGGAACCACGGTTCCACTGGCGCCTCTAAAGAACCGGCGTCCGCAGGACGACTCTTCTTGCCTGGGTTTAGCTGCCTTGTCTTTGCACTTCTTGAAGAAGCGTCGGAGCATCCGACGGCATCTTATAATTGCACCGCTTCCCAAAGACCAACCTGGAACAATCTAACCTTCGCTTAATAGTGCGCTTATTGAACCTAGCACAAAAGCGACACCCAACAACGTCGTGCTCAGGCCCCAAACAAGGAATACACAAAGTATGATAATCTCTATGCGGTATCTGTTTCCCACAAGAAATACAGTTATTCACTTTTTCTGACATCCGGTAAACCACTGAGGCAAGAAAAAACTAAAATATTCCCCAACGGGGTACTTAGCCAACTTTGACTCGGTCTGAAACTCCGAATTGAAAAATTTCAGAGCCGAACGGCACTTGCAACGCTGCTTCTGCATCGGACCATGCGGCAAAAAAGACTGAGGATATGACGTCGGTCATGCGCATTTGTACCCTGACGTCCTGATGTCAGTCTTAAGCGCCTTGACCGACGTCAGCCTAATACTTTGATATTCGGGCCGACCGAGGACAGCGGACTACCCAAGTGTAAGGACTGCAGCAATGTGAGATGAAGAACATCCGTCAATGACATTTTTTTAAAATTGAAATTTCTTTTCCTGTAATTTTTCTCTGGAGCTTTTCTCATGGGCCTCCAATGAAATTGGGCTGTCATCCACTTAGACTATCCTGGTAAACAAAAGTAAAACAAATAAATAAAATAAATAATAAGATACAGCTAGAATATTTATTTAGCTAGAGATCAGACTCTTTTAAAATATTCCAGCCTGTGCAACTATTATTTTTATATTCTCTGTGAAATGTAATGAGCTATGCAAATTCAAAGTGAAAAAAACACATTGGATAGAAAAAAAAAAACACTTTGGAAGACAAAAATGTATTTTTTCATTGTATCTGTTTTCTGAGCTATCTTAATGCATTAAAATTATTCTAAGTGCATCTTGTTAGATTTTAATTTATTTTTCCATCACAAAATGGCAATGTCAATGTGATCTTATTTTACTGCTTTCATGTCTCATTCTCAGGATTCATTTCAAGCACCTGTTAATAACTCATGCTAGATATAAGAAGACTGAAGTATTTTGCCATTTCACTGACATATAACGGCAGTAGTGGGAGTCACAGACAACTTACACACCTTCTGTAACAATAGTCATTCCATTTTCCCTGGATGAGCTTTGCATGTATTTCTCTTAGATCTTGTTTTAAGCTATTCCCAGCAGTTATATAGCTTATGTTTAAGAAAGATACTATTATGGAAGCTTTTGTAAGGATGTCAGTTTTTAGTCCTGCGGGTATGGCAGACTATCCTTCACAATTTTCCTGACCTGTCAATACTATCACTGTAACATTTCAAAGAATTGTGCTGTAATCCACTAGTGTCTGCCATAGAATGTTGAGTGCTTTTTATACCGAATGTTGGGAGAAATATTGTTGCTGGTTTTGTTCAAAAAATGGTCTACAACTCATATTATCTTCATCTTTATACTGCAGCACAGTATAAGAGGCACAGCTTTCTGTTCTTGAATTTGTTTTATTAGAATTTTTTAAACCTGAAGCGGAAATGTCTTTGTGCATTACATTTCCCACATGTTCTGCAAATAGACATATATTAACACTTCATCAAAACTAATACTTTCTGTTGCAGTTACAGCAAATAATACCTGTAAGTGGTTTGCAATACATAAATGTGATAAACTATGTGCACCAGCACTGGTTCACTTTCTTTCTACAGCAAAGGCAATGCAAAACAGTCCCATCACATTGTTTATGTTTTTATAGCAGTTGCTGGCATCAGTAAGACTGTGGATTGCCCATGCAAGATTGTGGGTAGCACCTAACAGGAAAAAATACAGATATTCATGTATCTGTGGTATGTCACACTAATTATTTTCCTAAAGCATGCAAGAGGTCAGGCTTAAAAAGGTGGGAAGATTTTCTCTGCTTTTGATTCTAAGGCAAAGAAATAGAAATTTGAGAAATACAAGCAGGTTTCTATTAACTAGAGCATGCTGGAACCATTCTGCAGGGAGACAAGAAATCTAAGGTTAAGTTGAAGTACATGTATGGATGGGCTTTTCATTTAATTGGTATCAGCACTCTCTCTATTATTTAAATATTATTTATTCCCTTTTAAGCTGTTATGGCTGGTATTTATTATCCAAGAGCTCCAAAATGTCTCTCTTCATATAGTCCAGTGAGGTGCACCTCAGATAATTTATATCCACATGGACTATGAATGAGTCATACTGGTACTTGTGGTTCAACGACTTGATTGTGGGAGTGATTTGGTGGATCCTGGTCCTGACAGTCAAATAACTGTGATTGTCTCTTTGCTCAACTTTGTGAGTGGAGTATCTGTATGTCTCACAATGGAGTTTTCTATGACCAGAGTATGGGTAGTGTATAGGCTCAGTTATGGGCTTTATATTTGAGGCTCCATGGGATGTGGTTGTATGTGTGGTGTTGAGTGTTACTTCAGCAGAGTGCTTTTGGGTTTACTGAGGATAACCGATGCTGGTTGAGTGTCTGTGAGTTCTTTGGGGTTTAGGAAGACTGTTTTTAGTGCTTCAGGATATGCTGGTTTAAGTGCTGGGTGCATACTATGTATAGTGGGTATACTCTGTGTGTTACTGACAACCTGATTGCTATTTTGAGTGCTTCCATGTGAGCGTCTTACCTCCAGTCACATTGTGTAATTACATCTCTCACATACTGGATAGACCAGGCTACCCCCCCCCCCCAACACTGTCACTAGATGAGAAATCCCATGTCTTCTCAATTTAGAAACACTCCATGGTTAGCTAGAAGTGAAAAGCTAACTGAAATCAATTCAACAACTAGCTAAGACAACACTTTTACAATGATTTTCAATCAATTAATCTAGCAGCAAGGACACTGGAAAACAAATACGCTGTACAATTTTAAAATGCAGATAAATGCAATAAATAATTATATAAAACAACACTTTAACATGCTTAATGTGATGCGAGACTAATGGGAGACAAAATCCTTTGAGGAGAACTACAACACAGCCATTGCTGTACTAAACCCAAGACTTCAGGCTCCTGACCAGTTAGATACTGTTAAAAAGCAGGTATTTACTCTAAAAGCTAGTCCACAGTGTAAAAAATACACAGAATTTGCTGAGACTTTAGGTAAAATACTGTTGCAACAAGTACACAAAAATGTAGTGCAACAACATTTTCATGAAAAAGGCAATATGTGCCGGAACAATGCACTGCTGGGACTCTAGGCAAAATACTGTAGCACCAGTTAAGTTAATGCCTATGTGGTACAGAATATTACATCTCTACATACAGCTTGCATTCCAGAGCATTTTCTGAAAAAAAAATTAAAAAGCATAAGATAAGCAAATATAAATATTTTGTGAACAATGAAAGCTATTAATACTGTACAAATAGCAATTAACAGTAAGATTAAGTGATAATAGTGCATTCGTAGTTGTTTCCATAAATACTGTAATATATTATAATGCTCACAAATCCCAAATTGCATTTTTTGTAAACTTTCACAAATTTACATATCTTACATAACTGTACAACCTGTACATATATTGTTAAAAAATTTTAACAGACATAAGCTTTCACATGACAAGAAATTCCTCCATAAGTGCATTTTTATTGTGATATATACAGAAATATGAAAATGTGCTTAATTGTATAATTAGCAAAACAAACTACTGGATATCTCTCAAGATGTGCATCTTACAGTGAAAATATCCAAGACAGTTTTTTTCAACAACATCTAAGGTTTCATTTAATGTCATGCAACAGTTTGTAAGTCAATTGTTTTTTTGAAGAGTTAAGTACATATGGAAATATTGCTTATTTTCATAATTACTAGCAAATAACCAGCAATATGTCCAGTCTAGTGCGATATAAATCAGCAATGGCAGTGAATTCTTCTGTCTCCCACACTAATTTTTCATATTAAATACCTCAATAACATGTAGGTTTCTCAGATATGAAAATATGAACGTAAACAATTGGTAAACAAAAATTAATTTCTTCACTGCAGGATATTCTAGACTAACAGTCTTAGTGCCATTTAGTTAATAACTCCTTGCCCTTTCTAATACTGCCTAATATTATCTGGTAAGCCACATAGTTAAAGAAACCAGACCCAATAACGCTCTGCATATCACAAGGCATTATGGGCACAAACTGTGTGAACTGGGGAGTATATAAAAAGTTTTATGCTTGAGTGGGTTAAAAAGCAGAGCAAACTTCTTCACAAAACAAGATAATAAATCAGTGAAAATGAAAAGTCTGTATAAATGTACTACTGACAGCAACTGTTGAGAGAAAATGCAATGAAATATGAAGAAAATATCTTGTTTTCTTCCCTTCTGTAAAAGGGTAACTTGAACTTTAGCAATTTAAGGGGAGGAACCTTTCAGTTTGAAATACTGCAACTTTGAAGCTTTTAACAGTTTTTAGGTTTGTACTGTCAGCAGCCGCGGTGGTACAGCGGTAGCATTGTTACCTCACAGCAAGAGGTTCTCCCGTTCGATTCTCGGCTTGGGAGTGCCTTCTATGTGGAGTCTGCATGTCCTCCCCGCGGTTGGGTAGCATTCGAAAGACATGTGTGCATAAATGGGCGTGCCTTCGTTGAAGGTTGGGCGTCGAGCTGGCACCTTGGCGTTTTGTAAAAATCTACTGCCAATCATTAGCGGACCGGAGTCCGCTGTGGCGACCCCTTATCAGGAAAAAGCCGAAAGACAAACAACAAATGTCAAGTGGTAACAGGTCCAAATCTCACCTACAGCAGTTTTAAATGGAGGATGTATCATAGATAAATTGCTGCCCTGTTTACTTTTGAGTCTACTTTGCATCACTGAAAATTCAAAATACTGAATTTCATTTGACTGAGACCACAATACCTTGTGCGTTTCTCTTCACCTGTGGCTTGCTTGTGATAAAAAAAAACATTACTGTAACTTAAAGTGCCAACTGTCAGAATACAGTACAGTTGTGTACACTTACCATAAATGTAGATGTTCGAGTGTACTCACTGTTGTAGTCATCACACTTGGGTTATCTGCCTTCAGGTAGCCCACAGTCAGCCCAAATACCAGAGATTTAGTATTTCTGCATCGGATGCTATCACTCCAGGACTTAAGGTCGTCAGGGGTATAAAAACAGATAGCCGACCCCATTACATCAGTTTTTCTTGCCTCAAATGTCAGGAGCCCCCCAAATAGGGAGCTAAGTTATGGTGGGGAAAACACCACCAATAAAAAGTAAATACCAATACCCCTGAAAGGGGTGAGTAATAGCCATAGAGAGGAGAGAGAGACAGAAAAAAAAAAAAACGGGGCTAGAGGGAGGGAAACCAGGACTGCAACAGTAAATGCACTTGAACATCTACATTTATGGTAAGTGTACACAACTGTACTATGTTCTTCGTGTTTCACTGTTGCAGTCATCACACATGGGTGGAGTCCCAAAGCTGAAGAAGGGTGGAGGCAGTCATGAAGAGTTAGGGCTGGCTAGCATGCCTTGCAGGACTGCTGCTGCAAAACCTGCCCTGGATTTGGAAAAGATAGGCAGGTGGTAATGCTTGGTGGAGGTGTGTACAGAACTCCAGGTAGTAGCTTCCAGGATGTCCCTGGTAGGGACTCCCCTGAGAAATGCTGTAGAGGTAGATGTTGCCCTAGTGGAATGTGTTCTGCCCCCCTGAGGGGTTGGTTTCCCATGGTGCTTGTAGCAGAAATGGATACAGTGTGTTATCCATTTGAAAATTGTTTGTTTTGAAATGGCCTTGCCCTCTGCCCCTGTTGCAAAGTTGACTAGTAAATGGCTAGATTTTCTGAAGGGCTTAGTCCTATCAAGGTAGAATCTGAGCTGTCTGTGCACGTCCAAAGAGTGTAGGATCCTTTCCCCTTTATTCTGAGGATTAGGGAAGAAAGTTGGCAAATGGATGGATTGGTTGAGAGCCACACTGGACACCACTTTAGGCATAAAGGAAGGGTTAGTCCTGAAAGAAACCCTGTCAGCATGGAAAATAATGAAGGGCTCCAAAGCCATAAGTGCCTGTAGCTCAGACACTCTTCTACTGAAGGGATGGCCAGAAGCAAGGCTGTTTTCTAAGAAAGGAATTTTAACTTAGCTGATGCAGCATGTTCAAAAGGGAGAAGCGTGAGCTTTTCCAGTACAAAGTTAAGGTCCCAAGCAGGGGTGGGTGCTCTCCTTGGTGGCCGTAAGTTGTTTGCCCCTCTCAGGAACTGTTTGATAAGAGGGTGCGAGAAGAGAGGTGGCTCGGTGCTGTAATGAGCTGAAATGGCTGAGGCATGCATCTTAAAGGAGGAGAAGGACAGGCCTTTGTGGAGTAAATCTGCTAAGCAATCCAGGATTAGAGGCAGGGAGGGCAGAGTTGTGTCTTCTCCTTTAGAGTGAATCCAGGAGTAGAATGTTTTTCACTTATCAGCATAGGATTTTCTTGTACTGGGTCTTCTGGCTTCAAGAATGACATCCAGCACCTGCTTGCTTAGGATTGCTGGGGGAGAATTCAAGGAATAAGCAGGCTGTAAGATTTAGGGTTTGCAGTTTTGGATGCAAAATCTGTCCCTCCTGCTGAGAGAGCAGGGTTGGGTCCCGGTGTAGGTGCCAGGGTGCACTGGTGACAGGCTGCGCAGGAGTGGGTACCAGTGTTGGAGTGGCCAGTCTGGGGCAATCAGAACTGTTCTTGGTCTGTCCTGTCTTATCTTGAGTAATACTCTTGAGAGAAGGGGCAGAGGGGGGAAAGGCATAGATTGAGAGATTTACCCACTGAAAAGATGGGGCATCCACTTTCCAGGCCCTGCTGTGAGGATTCCTGGTGCAGAATTTGCTAAGCTGGTGGTTGTAGGGGGAGGCAAAGAAATCCACCTCTGGGGTCCCCCATTTCTGAATCAGAAGGTTGCAGGTACTGGGCTCCAATTGCCACTCGTGTGGGTCTAGGAGACTTCTGCTTAAGTCATCTGCCAGTGAGTTTTGTTTGCCTGGCAGGAATTGAGCTTGCAGATGGACTTGCATGTCCAAGGCTGTGTGCCACAGGACCATGGCTAAGCTGCAGAGTGGGTAGGAGTGGGTCCCCCCCTGCTTGCTGATGTACCACATAACTGTGGTGTTGTCTGTTTTTATTAGCAGAAAGAGTAGGGATCTGAAAGCTGTCAAGGTGTTCTGCACAGCTAGCATCACCTTTTGGTTGATGTGCAGATGAATTTGACATGGGCTCCAGTGGCCCTGAATGAATTTGCCATCCATGTGTGCTCCCTAGGCATAGTCTGATGCATCTGTGGTTAGGTTCTGGGTGGCATGGGGTTGAGAAAAGGGCAGGCCCCTGTTGTGGTTGCATGCTTCTGTCAACCAAAGGAACTCTCTCCTTAGACAGGGTATGATAAGAATGACTGTTTCCCGGTACTGAGAATGTTGGCACCAAAGACTTTTTAAGTACCACTGAAGTTTCCTCATACGCAGTCTTGCATATGGAATTAGCAGTATACATGAGGCCATGAACCCTAGGGCCTGCAGTATTTTTCTTGCGGATAGATGGGTTCTGGTGGCCATTTGTTTGAAGTAGGCTGTCAGATAGACTTGTTTTTCTGAAGTGAGGAGTGCCATCTAGGATGTGGTGTCCAAGCTTGCTTCCAGGAATACAACCTTTTGACTGGGTACCAGTTTTGATTTCTTTTCATTGATGGGTGTACCCCAAGGAAGTGAGAAGGTGTTTCACAAATGTCAGGTGCTGCAACAGCAATTCCTGACTATCTGCCTGAATCAGGTGGTCATCCAAGTAAGGGTAAATTTGGATATTTCTCTGCCTGCAGTATGCAATGGCTGGAGCCAGGCATTTTGTGAATACTCTGGGCGCAGACAAAGGGAAGTGCAGAGAACTGATAATGCATAGATCCTGCCCTGAAACGTAGATAATTCCTGCATGACTCCCTTATGGGGATGTGCAGATAGGCTTCTTTTAAGCCTAGGGTGACTAACCAGGCATCCTTGGCTAGCATAGGAAGAAGCTGTTGCAGGGTAAGCATTTTGAATTTTGGTACCACCAGGAAGGTGTTGAGAATCGAAAGATCCAGGATCCAGCCAAGAGCCCTCTTTTCTGGGTACCAGGAAGAGTCTGGAGTAGAATCCTTGACCCCTCTGTTCTAGTGGAACCGGCTGAATAGCTCTGAGCCTCTGCCCACTGGTTTGGAGGAAGGTCTGGAAACCCGCTTGGGGTTGGCAGTGAATGGAAATAAAATTTGTACCCCTGGGATACAATGTTGAGGACCCACTGGTCCTGTGTGATGGACATACAGTTTTCTGCATGAAGGGCAAGTTTTCCTCCTAGGGGCACAAGCAATTGGGCTGGGGAGTGGAGTAAGGAAGTCATTGTGAGTTTTTTCCGTAAGGAGGTGTCTTACCACTCCCTGCTTTAGGGGTGGGGGCACTCCATTGCTTAGATCTTTGCATACTCTGAGACTGTAGTCTGGGTGGTCTGTTTCCCCTGGGTCTGGTTTGAGAAGGCCTGGAGGGGGCTGGAAAGGACCAGTGTTTGGAAGGGCAATGCCTACTGAATCTAGGGGGTTGCACTTGTAGGAATTCTTTAACAGTCTGCATAGACTTAGCTTTTTCTTCCATCTTTTTAAGAACCTCTTCTGCTTTGGTGCCAAACAAGCTGTCCTTGTTCAAAGGAGCATCTAGTAACTTTGATTTGAAATGGTCTAGCAATGTCTGCTCCTTGAGCCAAGCATATCTTCCCAGTACAGAGACAGTGACTGCTGCCAGGCAAGATGCTTCTAGGGTAGCAAAGCCACACTGCAAAGTATGCTTGCTGATTTGGCTTGCAGAGTGCATAAGCTCCTGCAATTCTTTATTTTCTGCACAGTCTGCAAAGGTTGCCATTTTTTGTTTAATAAGTTCCACAATATGTTGCTGGTACTTCAGCATGTCAAACTGACAATTCAATGCCCTAATAGCAAGAGTTGCAGAGGTATATACCTTCTTACTCCATCTGTCCAAAGCTCTGGAATCCCTGTCCGAAGGGGTGGGATTCTTGGCTGTAGTTGCCTTGATACCTTTAGGCCCCTGGGAAATTATCTCTGGATCAGCAGTAGGATTCTTAAAAAGAAATTTGTGAGTGTCAAGTATTCTGTAGTACATGTCTGGTTTCCTAGGGGCAGGAGGTAAAGTGTCAGGAATAAGACTGGATTCCATAAAAACATCATCAACAGCATCCAGGACAGGGGGTATTGCTAAAGGCCTGTGCTGAGGCAACTCTAGGAATTCTCTGAGTCTCTTTTTAGACTAAGGATAGTCTTGCCATTCCCACTGGAAATGCTCTCTTAAGGTATGCAAGGTTTCACCAAAAGAAAAATCCTCTGGAGGGGAGGCAGAGGGAATGGATTCCTCTGCATCTGAATCCTCATAAGCAGATAAGGGGATGTCTTCATAATCAGAAATCTCACAGTCATCAGACTCCTGGTCTATAGTAGCTGTAGGGAAGTGGTCTCTTTTTCTCTTAGCAGGGGAAGGCTGGCTTCCCCTAATCAGTGTAATAAGGTCTTCGGCCATTCTAAGCATTTGTTTTTGTGGCATGGGAGCAGGTGCATGTGCTTTGGTCGTCGGTTTTCTAGGCGTAGTGCATACTCTGGGCCTTAGAAACTTGGTAGTTTAGAAAAGAACTGAAGACGCGAAAGAAGTCATCGGTTTGAGTCAAACATCGGTTGAGGGAAGAACTGCCTCAGAAGCCGGTGCCTGCACAGTGGCTATGGACCCATCCAAGGTAGAGACATCCTCAGGCTCCATAGTCGAAGAAGAGTCTCGCAGCATACCGGACGCCGAATGGGTATCGGTAGAGGCTTGCGATTACACTGAAGTGGGCATCAGGAACTGCAAAAGCACCTCACTGAGTACCGGTGGACTGGCGACTAGCTTAACGGAAGCGTCGCTGGCAGCTTTGGACCTATGCAGTCTGTCTCTGTCTTTATCCTTACTTTTTTTGGAATATCGGTAGTCGGATGGCTTACTGTAGCCATTTCAGAATACAGAGATCGAGAGCGAAAGAATTTAGCGACAAAGCCCGACAACGAATGGTTCGGGCATTAAAGAAGGCACAAAACTGACAGCAAGGTACGTCGTGGTCTGGGCCTAAACAGGTGACGCAGTAAGAATGAAAATCTCTGTGAGGTATTTGCTTTCCACAAGTAAGACAACTGTTAACTTTTTCTGACATCGGTTAGAGCAAGAAAAAAGGATCCCCAATGGGGTACTTAGCTTTAGAAGACTTCAGGATTATTCAATTTGTAAACGAAAATTCAGGTAGTGGCTGACAGGCACTTGCAAACTGCTTCTGCTTCGGGCTCCTCGGGAAGAAAGACTTATGTAATGGCATTAGCTGCCTGTTTTTATACCCCTGACAACCTGACATCAGTCCTGGAGTGACAGCATCCGATGCAGAAATACTAAGTCTCTGGTTTTCGGGCCGACTGAGGGCTACCTGCAGGCAGTTAACCCAAGTGTGATGACTGCAACAGTGAAACACAAAGAACATCGATAGTAGTGTAGAAAGTAGTGTTGTAGTGTTTTTAAATGTGGGTGTGTCTCTTTAAATTTTGTGGGAAGTATCTAAAGCAATATGGCGGACATTTCATGTGCTCCCGGCAGTAGTGGTAGTGTGTACAGTACTGTAAGGCAAGTAAAAGGTATATGCCCTTTTCCCTACTGTAGTGCAATCCTGGAGTTAGTATATATAGTTAGAGGAAGGTGCGCCCCCCCCCCCCCACCTAGTTTGGTTTTATAGTGTCCGGTTTCTGGTAAGAGGGTAAGTAAGTATTTTTGTAAGTTTTGGAAAGAGTTAGTCATTGGTGTTATAAGTGTGCATGTCACTGGCTTAAAATTCAATATTTTGAAATTCAGCATTGTAAGATTTTAGTATAATAAGACTCACTCAAATGAGTTTTTAGTATTTTGAAAATTAGGTATTATGGTCTCAGTCAAATGAAATTCAGCATTTTTAGTTTTCAGTCATGTGAAGTAGATCCGTACTTCTGTGTTCATAGTGGGTTGCCTTGTAAGATTAGTTTCACTCTTAGAAGTACTGTCAGTAGTTGTGCCTTATAAGTTTATAAATTTAGTACTTATAAGAAAAATGGCCCTAGAAGGCACTGAAAGCCATTTTGAATTTATTTGGCAAATTGCAATAATGCATCTATGGGTCTGCTAACAGAATTAATCTGCAGATTTTATTCTCAGCAATCTGTTTTCTCTGACTGTTGTGGGCATAACATGAAAAAGGTGACCATATTCTAATCTGGCAGTGTTTAAGACTGGATAATTGATTTTGTAACATAATTTAATTGACTAAGGACTTTACTAGTTATAAAATCTGTATGTACGGTAAAAGAGAGAGTAGAATCAAGTATCAGGCCTAGGTTCATGTTCCCATTAAGATCTGTTAAGAGAGTAAGATGGATAGTGGGTAATTTCTTGGCTGTGGCAAACACCATGACATTAGTTTTCTTAGGGCTAATGAGCATCTTGTTAGAGGTGGACCAGGTGCATAACTGAGTAGAGTTGTCCTGTAACTTATTTGCAAGTCAGAGTGGCTTGCACTGGATTTCAGGGTGCATGCATTATTAAATTAAAATTCAGTAGTTATTGTGGGGGTTCAGTGGCAAAGATGGAGAAGAGTAGAGGACCATACCTCTCAACTGTCCAGAATTTTGCAGAATGTCCAGATTTTTGGTCCATTTCTCATAAAAGTTGTGTTTTTCTGGCAAATCACTGAGGATTGAAGTAACTGAAATCACTAAATAATGACATACATTTGAGCTTTAAGCTTCATATCCTCCAGAAAATGGATGTTAATGCAAAACCAGTTATTCTAGCAACTTTCTAAATTTAAAAGAGCAATATTATTAATGGCTCTATCCAGATTTCTTACACTAAGAGGTTGAAAGGTATGTAGAGGGTGTAGCACATCATCTTGCAGCAAAACTGTATTGAGTATCAGCAGCAGAGGATGAAATGTTACAATGGCCATATAAGTTTCTATTTTTGAGACAACTGGAAAACAAGCCAATAGTCTTATTTCCAAAGATGTGTCTTTTGAGTTTATTCAGAAGAAGGTTGACTGTTTCATAGGCCTTGTCAAGTCAACAAAAAGACCTGCATTTTTGAGTGTCCCTTATTCAGGTTGTAATAAATGGTATCACAGGAGATTACCAAGTCATTATCACTTTATAATTTACATATTTTCTGTGGTGGGAGTGTTTTACTTACACATATTCTGTAATAAACTTTTGTATAAGATGCTGTATTATATTGGACTTCAAAGATGGCTGCACACTGACTAATGACTTAATTTCAGCTCTCCCAGTGTGGAAACAGAAATTCAGAAAACAGAGCCAGTGAAGTTGTCTTTTGGGGTAAACTTCAGCTACTGGCTAGTAAGTGCACTATCTGGAAGCCAGCAGTGAAGAACTGCAGAGAACCTGAAAGAAAACCAAATAAAAAAGGTGAAGACAAAAGACTTGCTAGGAAGAATCCTGCAGCTGTTCAGCAAAAAGAGTTCAAGCTCCAGCTTTGGTTCAAGACCTGACTTCCAATAATCTAGAGGAAAGACCTGACTTCCAATAATCTAGAGGAAAAATAAGTAAACTCTGCTCAGAACTGATTAAAATAAACAAAATACTGAATGAGTACATCAACTCAAATAACAAAGGGCTGGAAAATTTGAAAAAGCTTTAAAACAGATATTTAAATGTACTGAAAAAAACTGCAAAAATCAGAGGCTGAAATAAAGAAAAGGATGGCCGACTATCAGACTGCCTAAGAAGAGATGTTTCAAAAAGTGGCAGAATTAGAACACATAGGGAAAATGTGAGACTTTCTGCTGTACCAGAGAAACTGGAAGGAGCAGGCAGTAATAATGTTATGAAAGTACAAATGAGCAACTGGACTGGTATTCCACAGCAGAATTTATTAATTGAAAGGGCACATCAAGTGTATGCTCCAAACCTGGGCATAAAAAAGCAGGCAAGGCCTCTTATAGTAAAGATGCAATCTTACCAACAGAAACAGTTGATTCTGACAAAACTGTGGTAGAAGGACAAAATACTAAGAGTTGGAGACAATAGTGTTTGTGGAAAATGATTACTATCTGCACACCAGGCAGAAGAGGAGTACATTTATTCAAGCAGTCAGGGAGTGTTGAGAGACAGGTGTGAGACTCAAGCTGCTATATCCAGCTATCTTCAGAATATTTTTCCTGGAGGATCAAAGTAATTTTTGATGTAAAACCTGCTAAAGACGAAATACAAAAGTCTGTCCAACAAAAAGTGAGCTATCAAACATAAGGGGACCCTGCTTCTTATTCTTTTGATATTAAAGATCATACAGAGACTCTCTCACTGAAACATTTTCCAATGTTCTAAAGGAAAATGCTTGACAGACAGAGAAAAGCACAAGAATTGACCAGAAGAACCAAGAGTATGTTGGAAATGAACCAGAGACTGGAGTTGGGAGATAGAGATCTACAGGAAGGAAACGAGCAACTTGGAAATTAATGAATAAATTACAAAGCATCAACCACATTTGTGAAATATGGTGGAACATGGAAAACTGGAAATATTGGACTTTTTATACTTTGTTAAACTTGTAGGGACTCAAAAGCATATGCCATACTCCATATCATTAAGACGAAAGAAGGAAAAGAAAAAAAGGAGAACCTGTTTACTTTAGTGTCCTTAAGAAGAGAAGAGGGAGCAAAAAGTAAAATATTTTTGTTATTAACAGGATTTTTATAAAACATGACATATATTGCATGTTATAAAGCTTTTCAGTTACTCTTGTGTGTTATAAGGACACTAAAGTAAACAGTTCTCCTTTTTTCTTTTCCTTCTTTCTTCTTGTTTAGTTTTAAGAAATGTAGGTACTGCAATGTAAAATAAGAAAGTTTGCACAAAAGCATGTGTTAGATGATAGGCTGTAATCTTAGGTTGTTGACGTGAGAGACAATGCAAAAGTATATAGAGCATGACATACATAAAACTGATATGCTTTTTCATACTTTTGCATAGGGTAATGAGTGGAATAAGGCCCTTGGCTTGATCTAACAACAACTTTTTAAGGTCTAGGCAGGTAAATAAAAGAAAACTGAATGTAAGAAAAACTTTTCCTTTAGCAAATACATATTCACAGTGCAACAAGAGAAATGTAGCTGAAAGCTACTTATTATATCTGGATCTCATGTTTCTCAGGAGGCAAGCTGATAAGAGGGCAATAAAAGCGGAATATATTTTTATTTCAATGGCTAGAAGATGATGTTTTCTGAAAGCATTAAAGTTGCTTTCTACATCTAGGAGAGGAATAAAAATAAGGCAAAAACAGACAATACTGGCTGTACTACGTCTTAGCATGCATAATATTAATTATAAGTCTATTAAAGCCTGTGAATGTAGCTGCCAATCTAGGACACTTTTTCCTATTAAATGGCATTATTTGAAGATGTACATAGTTTTGTATGCTTGTATTAAGTTAAGAGGTTATGGGAATGTTCTGGAGGTGTGTTTTTGAGGGTTTTCATTAAAACAAATGTACTGTAAAATGTTGCATATGTTGAAATGGATATGATAAGAAACAATTGCATAAAAGATCAACCTGCCAAACATTAGTATATACATGTAACACAAAAGCTGATACTAGACATTTCAGAAAAAAATGTTATACATAACAGGTAGTAATAATAACTTTTTATCACAATGGCAGCACTTTCTGTATTATCTTTGAATGTGAATGGTGTCACACGTACATACTAAAAAGAAAGAGTAGTGAACTATATTAAGAAGTGCAGAGTGAAAGTAGCTATGCTACAGGAAACACAGTTGGAAAGAAGAGAGCATGTCAATTAGATAAAGAAAGGACTTTAAAACGGTTATTCAGTGGAATATCTGGGAAAAAGGGAGTACTTATATTCATTGCTAGTGGAGTTCCAATAGTAATAGAAGAGGGGAAAATAATAATGGTAGATTTGTAGTACTAAGGGGCTATGGTCAAGGGAGGAAGATTATGCTGCATGTACTTATATTTCAACAAAAACTGCCCCAATGGAGTCTAAGAAAATTCTGGGAGAAATAATCAACTTTCAGCAGGGAATATTACTTATAGCTGGGGACTAGAATTTTATTTGCAACAGTGTGGATGTATCTGGGGGGGGGGGGGCAGAAGGGAAAATATAACAAAAGAAGGTAGATTTTAAAGAAATTTATGAAAATATTTAGTATGGAAGATGTAAATTAAGCAGTAGGAGCTCAGAGAGAATTTGCATATTATTCCCCAAGGTACAAAAATTGGGCTAGGCGAGACAGACATTACATTTTACAAGAAGATGTGCATTTTATTTATTTATTTAACATTTGTTTACAGGGTAAGTCTGACTGTGACAGAGCCCATTTTCAGTGTAGACCCAGGGGAGAAATGCTCCAGATATATGTCTTTGGAATGTGGGAGGAATCAGGAGCACCCAGAGGAAACCCACACGAACATAGGGAGGACAATCAGACTCCACACAGAAGGCACTCCAGCTGAGAATTGAACCATAGAACCTCTTGCTAAGAGGCGACAATGCTAATCGCTGCACAACTGAAACAATTGAAAGTTTTGATATTCATCCAATAATTACTTCAGAACATGTGCCAATAATAACTAAAATAAAAATATAGAGTAATGAAATAAAAATAAGACAATTGCACTTCCTCGCCTATCTGTTATACAGAAAAGAATTTAAGGAATGGGTATTGGAAATTATTTGGGAGTTATTAGGGAAGATAGAAATTTCTTCAGAAAATATACAGCTAGGGAGTGGGATAAAATGAAAGTGGGGTTTAAAAATAGGCTAGAACTAAAAGAAAAAGAGATATGGTTAAGCAGTAAAAAGAACTGTTTAAAGGAACTGACAGAGGTTAAAGTATTCCATAATAAGGAGAACCACTCAGAAAATGAAGAGACACAACTGCATAGTGCTAAGTAGAAAATAAGGGACTACCTAAATAATATGCATTAATGTAGAATGACTGCTGTTAGGTAACTGATTTTTGATAATAACTCCAGAGTACAAAAGTTTTTTAGCACAATGACTCAGGCAGCAGAAAGTAGAAAAGCCTGTTGCCAAGCTCAGAGAGCCTATAACAAGGAAAATAACCAGAGATCCTGTATAAGAAATATTTAGGAAATTTTATGAAAACCTGTATAAAGCAGAGAAATGTAGAAATCAAGAAAAGGTACAAATGGAAATTTTTATGGAAGAATTAAATATGCCAAGGTTAGAGGAAGAAGAGGCTCAATTATTAACAGTTCAGACTGGAGGCGATGAGCTAGAAATTATGATGTATAACCAATCTATAGGAAAGTCTTCAGGAATAGATGGCATTCCTGTGGAAGTTTGGAAGCTAAAGTGAAGACAGTGATAAAGATCTGCGAGGTTTTGTTTAACAGTATTTCAAAATGAGGAGCACCAACATCCTGGAAGAGAGCTATGGTGGCTGCAATACCTACAGATGGTATGGATCCATCAGATCCAGCTTCATATAGGCCCATTTTGATTCTAAACCATGATTGTGTTTATGTCTACAATGGCTAAAAGAATGGTAAAGATGTTGCCAAAACTGATAGATATGTATCAAAGCGGTTTTGTGGAGGAGAGACAAATATTTGACAACATTAATAGAACAATGATGATCCAGAGGGAAGCAGAATGTAAGAAAATACCAATACTGTTGGTGGATTTTGACACAGAGAAAACATTTGACAGAGTAAGCGGTGATTTTATGAGCAGAGACATGGGAGAATTTGCATTCCCTGATACAATAATAAGGTTCATTAGGAGGCTATATGAGGGATCAGAGGTGAACATTTCGAGCTGATAAAGAGCTACTGTTCCCACCTATTCTACATGACAGTTTCTTGAATATGTATTTCCAACTTTTGATTTGCATGCACACTCTAATGTCTGGCAGGCTGATCATTTGTGCAGTTGTTTCTTATTATCTCCATTTGAGCCTATGTCACATTTTCAAAACCCTCAAAAAAAACAAAACAAAAAAAAAAAACTAAATACATTTTCAGAATACCCACACCCCGTATTTACTTACAACAAATACATAAAGGTATGTATATCTTCAAAAAATGAAGTTTAACCCTCCAGATAGGAGCAACTGACTCAAATAAATCAACAACTCCACCCACAGGTATTACCTAACCTAAAAATAAGGATCACCATGCTAAAGCGCATGCTACAGCCTTTGTTTCCACTTAAACTGATTGCTGTCTGTTCTTTTCTTACCTGCATTCCCCTCCCAGATGTGGGCAATAGCGTACATGTTTTCAAAAAAAATGTTTTAGTTCTAAGAAAAAAGTGCACTTGTTATCTCTATATAAAACTAAATTGTTCAGTTCTATTACATGCATTAACATATTAAGGCTGCTTGTGAGGCTGCTATCTCTTATTCACTTCCCACAATTTCAAACTTGCATGCAGTTTACATCATGAAATGTTTTATTCAATTGTTAAGAACAAAAGTTGTCTTACAGTTACTTTTCTCCACTTTTAGTGTCCTTCTAAGCATTAATGACATAATGTAGTATATACGCTTTACAGTCCACCCACAGATTTAACCAAGTCAACAAAAAGTTAATTCTTTTTTAGCTATGACTGATACTTTATAGTCTCCCATTTATTGACTAATTTCAGTGTCACTGGTATTCTTCCGGTTCATCTCCATCTCTCAAGACCAGACTCTGGTTCAAGTTCAAGGTATTCCTGATTCTCCTATTCAACTTCTGTGCTTTTTTTTCTCTCTCTCAAGCATTATCATTTGGAACATTGGAAAAAACTGGCAAAGTCTTCTCTACGAACGTTACTGTCAAATGAATGAGAAGCAGAATCCCCTTCTGCTTGCTGGTTCACTTTTTGTTGGATATCTCCTCCTTAGTTTGTTCTGCATAAGAAATTACTTTGACCATCCAGGAAAAAATACTCAAAAAACAGCTGATACCACAGCTTGAATCTCACACCTGCCTCTCAACATTCCCTGGCTGCTAGGATAAATTTTCTTCTCTTCTGCCTGGTGTACAGTGAATAATTATTTTCTACAAAGATTCTGCTGTCTTTAATTTTTAATACTTTGCCCTTCTGCCACAGTTTTGTCAGCATCACCTATTTCTGCTTGTATGATTGCCTCTTTACTAATATAGGTATGGGCTTCTTTCTCATGTCCAGGTTTGGAGCATACACTTGATGTTCCCCTTTCAACTAACAAATCCCACTGTGGTACACCAGTCCAGTTGCTTATTTGTGCCTTCATAAAATTAATATAGTCAGCTCCATCTAGTTTCTCTGGTACAGTAGAAAATCTCAGCTTTTTCTGTGTGTTATGTCTTCTAACTCTATTTTTTGAAACAGCTCTTCTTGAGAAGTCTCATACTTAGCTTTTTCTTCATTTCACCCTCTGATTTTTGAAGTTTATTGGTTCTATTTTTCTAGCCTTTTGTCATTTGTTTTGAAATATTCCTTCAATATTTAATTTATTTTATTCACCTCTAGATATAGTTGACTTATTTTTAATTACTGGAAGCCATCTTTTGAACCAAAGCTGAATGTTTCCAAATGTATTCTTTACTGGCATCAAATCACTGTACTTACTAACCAGTAACTGACTTTACCCAAAAAGCACTTTCCAAGGCACTCCTTTATCTTGGTTTCTGTTTTTACACTGGGACAGCTGAAGTTAAGCTGCTGATCAGTGTCAAGCTATCCTTCCCCACCCAGTCTTCTTGATCATCCAGGGCCACTTCTACTCAATCCATCTTTACCAGTAGTAACTTTAACTTTCAGCAGTAACTGTTGCTTTCAAAAATTCATTTTCCTGAGTTAGCTGCTGAAGTACATCAGAGAGTGCATTCATTGTCTCAGTTATTTCACACATTGCTTGATTATTTTGTATTATACCATGATCCCCCCAAAATGTGCACGCTGATTGGCCGGCGTGCCCGTTGTAAATCGAGTTATACTAATGGAAAAAGGTCCGGTCGCCCGGACTTTTTTCCATTAGTATAACTCGGTTTTTTAAAACACTGTCTCGCTATGTTAAATGGGTTTAACATAGCGAGACAGCTTAAAAAGCAACGGAGATCTCCGTTGCTTATTTTAAAGCTGTCTCGCTATGTTAAACCCATTTAACATAGCGAGGCAGTGTTTAAAAACAAAAGCAACGGAGAAAGCAAGATCTCCGTTGCTTTTTTTAGTGTCTCGCTATGTTAAATGAGTTTAACATAGCGAAACACTTTAAAATAAGCAACGGAGATGTCCGTTGCTTATTTTAAAACTGTCTCGCTATGTTAAACTCATTTAACATAGCGAAACACTTAAAAAAAAGCAACGGAGATCTTGCTTTCTCCGTTGCTTTGCCAACTCTGATGTACTGCGCAGGCGCAGTACATCAGAACTGCCGCGGATGCCAGACATCTGCGGAAGGGCAGTAAACAGGCATTATACTATGCCATTATTTAAGAAAAGTAATAGTTTCTTTTCTTAAATAATGTCATGGTATAATAGCAATAACCCACTTCTGGGTGTGGATAATGCTAAATTTACCCACGGTTGGCTTTGTTTGGTCCTCGGCGCCTCGGGACCAAACCACGCCAACCGTGGGTAAATTTAGCATTACCCACACCCAGACGTGGGTTATTGCTATACTGCACAATTTTCCAGTCTGGTATGCATGTAATTTATTTTAAGCTCTCTGTCCTCCTCCATAATGACATTGTTGGGATCCATGTGGTCTACCACCTCCATTCTCCTTTGACTCTGAGCTTCTTCAGTAGCTTTAAAGGTTGTCTTTTTAGCCTTCCTTTTGTCATCATATCTATAACTTACATCTTCCTGCAAACCTGACAACTCCTATTTATGTCATTAGCTAAATGTATTCTTTTTGCAGCTATTTATTAAGTTTCTGCAGTAGGGACTGTGGATATCCAACTTCACACCAATCTCACCTTAGCAGAAACTGGAAAGTCTACAAACCATTAATAAAGAATTAAAATAATTTATCTGGGAGGGAGAGAGGGCAAACATTAAATTGGACATTTTATTTATTCTCACAGAACAAGGTGGTTTAGGATCAACAGATTTGAAGGGAAACTTTAGAGCTACACAGTTAACACATGCGGAATATTACAAAACAAAGTGAAAAGAAACTATGTTGAAATGGGGGGGGGGCATCACAAAATAAAGACAGAATATGACTTTCGATATAGGCACTTAAGGAAAATAACCATACAGAATACAATATTTGCAAAGCATAAGCAAATATTTTAAATACTAAGCTAACATGGAGATTTTACGAAAAGGGACTACAAGTCAGACCAAAGAAAATATGAATAAGAGAACTGGAGTTTGTTGCAGAAAATTGGTAAAACAGCCAGTTTATTTGGAGCAAATAACAAGGGTGGAAAAAAGCCATAGAGTTGGATGAGACCAAGCAAACATTTGGACTACAAGTTGAAGACTGCCTTCCTTACCAGGCACTGATAACAGAACTTAGAACAGAGACAGGTATAAGAGAGTATTAAATGAAAGACTAGCTCTGGCTGTGCCTATAACAGAAGCTGTGCTAAAAAAATTGATAAATAGTAGGGCATATAAAACAATGCATGATAACAATAAGAATCCATCAGAAGAGGTTAGAAAAGACTGGTGATGTGAATGGAAAGGCATTATAAAAATGAAACAATGAAAGGATTTATGTATGGCTCCTAAGTATGCAACACAATCTAGAAGTGTTTGCATAGACATTTTTGCACCCCATTTAGTTTTCATAAAATGTTTCTACTTGTAGACAGCAACTGATGAAGGTGCAGTGGGAAAGAGAGGTACACCTGGAAACATTTTTTTTGAGAATGCAACAAGTTGATCAACTTTAGAAATTCCCTATGGGGCACTTTGTCAGAAATGTTAGTGGAGCAAATTATTTTAACTAAATAAATGATTCTTTTGAGTTGGGATATATAAACTGAATTACCTATACACAGTAATGCCCTACTAAGTTTAATGCTGTTAGCTGACAAAAGAGCAATTACTAGAAAATGGAAGTGAAAAACAGAATTATTATTGTTTTAAGCACATAGAAGAATTGGAGTGGGATCTTTAGAAAAGGGAAGGAGCAAATGATATAGAAGTAAAGGGAATCTGTGGGTATAATACATACAGAATAATGTTCAGAAGGAGTAAGTTATATTTTACAGAAGGTAGGAATTTAGCAATCTATGTAATGTTGAATAATAATTAGGACATAAACCATATTTATATAATGCATGAACAATGTTTGCAATACTTTTCTCCTTTATAACTGAATGTGTACCCATGTCACTATGAATATGTGATGTTAAAAAGATGTTTAAAAAATATTTTGCAAACAGTTAACCAGAAACCAGGCCCTCTTTACAGTGCTACACAATATCTCATAGATACAGCTAGGAAAATATTGCATCTTCCTATCACCTTCCATCACTACTTTACACATCTCCAGTCTTTACAAAACTTCAAACCACCTTTAAGACAAAACTAGATACATGTTACAACAAAATAGCAAAATTTGGTGCTAACTTCACTCACAACCCCCGCCACTGTCAGGGCCTTAAACAAACAAACTGTCTTGAATTTCTAAACTCTCAGTTCTACACACAATTAAGTAGAGCCCACAACCTAATCAATATGAAAACTGTTCTTCTTTATAAAATACCTTACAACACTACTTACTAAAGAAGGATCTATGCCCAAACAAAAAAAAAAATTCCTACTCATAACAATCACATCTAGCAATTTACTTTACTTAACCCATTTGGCTAGTGGCATCTTTTCAAGGGAAACCCAAGGTGGCATTTATTCTACTAGGGGAAATTTGGCCAGGGCATAATGGAACTTCAGATTCTCCTTTCAAAAGGTTATGTTGGATATTTTACATCCACGTGAGATACCATCAACTCAAGCAGATGGGACCTCAGTTTAATGTTTCATCCAAAGGAAAACACACTCAGGAGTGCAGCACACTCTACTACTGCACTGCAGTGTCTACAATCCAATTACCTAAGAACAGACCCACAGCTATCTGGTGACAACAACACTGCAGAGGACTCATTCTATTCTATATCTTAAGACAATGGAACACCATCCCACGCTACCCGAAACAAACAAACAGAAATCTCTTTAAACTCAAACAACACCTAAATAACTCCTAGATTTTACTCCACCTCAGCATCAGGATAATAGTGCATAATCATTGCACTATGACAATCAACCAGACACTGCATGATTTCCAATAACAGTGATTTTTCTCTCAAATTTTTTTTGTTTCTCTTCCCTAACCTATTTCCTGATTTAAAAATTCTAGTCATATTTTACCACAATCTCTACTTTGGCTTAGACTCTCTAGAGATATGTAAGGAAAAGTGCAGTTGTGTACACTTACCATAAATGTAGATGTTCGAGTGTATTCACTGTTGCAGTCATTGCATTTGGGTAATCCTGCTGGCAGGTTGCCCTCAGTCAGCCTGAATTCCAAAGTCCTGGGTCCTGCATCTGCTGCTGTCACCCCTTCCCTGACGTCAGGTCGTCAGGGGTATAAAAGATGCGGCCGACGCCATTTTCTTTAGTTTTTCTTGCCCCAGATGTCAGGTGCCCCCTAAAAGGGTAGCCAAAATTTATATACATATAAATACATGCACCAATATAAACTTTACCTTCATCTACAAGCAAATACACCACATAGGTTGTATAAATCAGAGAAGGAAAGTTAGGTTCCATCAGAAGAAAAAAGGGGATGGCGGGTGGGTAACCTGGACTGCAACAGTGAATACACTCGAACATCTACATTTATGGTAAGTGTACACAACTGTACTATGTTCTTCATGATTCAATGTTGCAGTCATTACATTTGGGTAGAGTCCCAAAGCTATGGATGGGAGGCTGGAGCTAAACAGCATTAGGAGCGGCTATGAGGCCCTGCAGAACTGCAGTGGCAAAGCCTGCCCTGGATTGAGAGTAGAGTGGCAGATGATAGTGCTTGGTAAAGATGTGCACTGAACTCCAAGTAGCAGCCTCTAAAATGTCCTTGGTTGGTACTCCCCTGAGAAAAGTTGCTGAAGTAGCTGCAGCTCTGGATGAATGCAGCCTAATGCCCTTAGGCACTGGCTTGCCATGGTGTAAGTAGCAGAAACGAATGCAGTGGCCTATCCACTTTGAAATAGTCTGCTTTGACATAGCCTTTCCTTGTGATGCTGCAGCATATGCCACTAGTAATTGTTCTGTCTTTTGGAAGACTTTGGTTCTGTCCAAGTAGAATCTAAGCTGTCTGTGAACGTCCAAAGAATGCAGAATTCTCTCCCTCTTGTTCTGTGGATTTGGATAAAAAGTTGGAAGATGAATAATTTGGTTAAGAGCCACACTGGACTCCACCTTAGGCATAAATGTTGGGTTTGTTCTCAGAGAGACCCTATCTGGATAAAAAATGATAAAAGGTTCCACAGCCATGAGTGCCTGAAGCTCTGAAACTCGTCTTGCAGAAGTTATTGCTAGGAGCAAAGCTGTTTTCCAAGATAAAAACTTTATATCAGCCATTGCAGCTGACTCAAAAGGTGGCAGGGTGAGTTTTCCAATACATAGTTGAGGTCCCATGCAGACACTGGTGATCTTCTTGGAGGCCTTAAGTTTTTGGCTCCTCTGAGGTACTGTTTTAGTAAGGGATGAGAAAAAACTGGTGGCTCTGTATTGTCGTGAGCCGATATGACAGAGGCATGAATTTTAACAGATGAAAAAGACAGAACTTTGTCCAGCATCTCAGTTAAGTATTGCAAAATCTGAGGAATATTTGGCACAGCTGTATCAGTTCCTTGTGCCTGGTTCCAAACACAAAATCTCTTCCATTTTCCAGCATAAGATTTTCTAGTATTAGGCCTTCTGGCCTCCAAAATGACATCCATCACAGCTTTACTGAGAGATGTGTTTTGAATGACTACTTTTATCCGCCATGCTGCCAGGTTTAAAGTCCTGAGTTGGCTGTGCAGGATCTGATTGTTTTGCTGGGACAGTAGATGAGGTATCTGAGGCAAGGTTCAAGCTGGGCATTGAGACAAGCTCCTTAGTATTGGATACCAGTACTGGCAGGGCCAGTCTGGGGCAATTAGTATCATCCTTGACTTCTCCTGTCTGACCTTTAGGAGTACCTTGGGGAGGAGAGGCAGAGGGGGAAATGCGTATACTGATAGGTTTTTCCAGCTGAAAGATAGGGCGTCCGCTTTCCATGCTTGTCCATGATAAATCCTTGTACAGAATATTTTTAGTTGGTAGTTGTGAGGGGAGGCAAATAGATCTATGTCCGGACATTCACATTTCCTTGTTATCATGCTGAAGACGTGTGGATCCAGGTGCCACTCATGGGGATCCATAAGGTTTCTGCTTAGGTCGTCTGCCAGAGTATTTTTCCTTCCTGGCAGGAATTGTGCCTGCAGGTGCACTTGGTAAGTCAATGCTGTGTCCCACAAAGTCATGGCTAATCTGCAAAGAGGGTAAGAATGAGTGCCCCCCTGCTTGTTTACATACCACATTATCGTGGTGTTGTCTGTCTTTATCAGTAGTTGTCCTGGATGCAGTAGGTCCTTGAAGGCTGTCAGGGCATTTTGAACTGCTAGCATCTCTTTTTGATTGATATGTAGATGCATTTGGTTTGAGGTCCATGCACCCTGAATGCATCTTCCTGCTATGTGGGCCCCCCAGGCGTAATCTGATGCATCTGTTGTTAGTGTTTGCCTGGCTGGGGGTAATGTGAATGGCTGTCCCTTATTTTGGTGACAAGCCTGTACCCACCATTGAAACTCCTGTTGCAGGCAGGGAATGAGAGTAATCATAGTTTCCAGGTTGTGGCAATGTTGAGTCCAAACACGTTTTAGGTACCATTGAAGTTTCCTCATATGCAGTCTTGCATATGGAATTAGTAGGATGCAGGATGCCATGCAGCCCAAAGCCTGCAGAATTTTTCTTGCAGCTAATTGGGCCTTTGTTGCCAGCATTTTGAAATAGGTACTCAGTTGCCTTTGTTTGTCTGGTGTGAGATAAGCCATCTGGGCAGATGTATTTAAGCTTGCACCCAGGAATATTCTCTCTTGAGAGGGTACTAATTTTGATTTCTTTTCGTTGACTGTGTACCCTAGGCATGTTAGAAGTCTTTTCACAAACGCCAGATGCTGTAGAAGAATGTCCTTGTTCTCTGCTTGAATTAGACAGTCATCCAAGTAAGGATATATTTGTATTCCTCTTTTTCTGCAGAATGCGATTACTGGTGCCAGGCACTTTGTAAAGACCCTGGGTGCAGTAGATAAGCCAAAGGGAAGTGCAGAGAATTGGTAATGCATTGAGCCAGCCTTGAATCTGAGGTATCTTCTGCATATTTGTCTGATTGGGACATGCAGGTATGCCTCTTTTAGGTCTAAAGTCACAAGTCAAGCTTTCTTGCCCAGCATGGGCAGAGGTTGCTGCAAAGTCAACATCTTGAATTTTGGAATATCCAGGAATGTGTCCAAAATAGGTAGGTCCAGTATTGGCCTCCAGGCCTTGTCCTTTCTGGGTACCAAGAAGAGTCTTGAGTAAAATCCTTGTCCCTGCTCTTGCTCTGGTACTAGTTGAATGGCCCCCATGTCCATGAGGGATGAGACTTGTTTTTGTGCCTCTGCCCATTGATTTTTTGGCAGATCTGGCCAGCCGTTTGCTTTTGGCAGGGTATGGATAATGGAACTTGTAGCCTTGTGACACGATATTTAAGACCCACTTGTCCTGGGTTATAATGTGCCAATTTTGTCAAAAAAGTGCTAATTTTCCCCCTAAGGGGGCTGCCAGGAGATAAGTGCTTGGTTCAGGCAGGGGGAAGTCATTGGGACTGTTTCCTGAATGGTTGTGATTTGTCTTCTCCAACTTTGGAGGTAGAGGCCCCCATTGCTTTGAGCGGAAACCTAGGTGGCTGTACTTGTAAAAAATCTTTGACCATTTGCGTAGATTTAGCTTTGTCCTCCATTTTCTTTAACACCTCTTCTGCCTTAACACCAAAGTATCATGCTGTAAAGGTGCATCTAATAATTTAACTTTAATATGATCAGGCAGATTTTATTCCTTTAACCAAGCATGCCTCCTAATTACAGAACCTGTAACTGTGGCCCTGCAGTAGGCCTCTAAAGAATCAAAACCACACTGCAAAGTATGCTTTCCAGCTTGTTCAGCTGCATGCAATATATCCTGCATTTCCTTGTTTTCTGCACATTCAGAGTTTAACAACATTTTCTGTTTAAGCAATGCCATGACATGTTGCTGATATTTGGGCATATGAAACTGACAGTTTAAGGTCCTTATAGCCAAGGTAGCAGATGTGTAAACCTTTTTTCCCCATTTATCCAGTGCCCTAGAATCCCTGTCAGAGGGGGTAGGGTTTTTTGCAGCAGAAGCCTTAACTCCTTTGGAACCCTGATAAATAGTTTCTGGGTCTGCAGCACGTTTTTTAAAAAGGAATTTATGTGAGTCAGGAAACCTGTAATATCTGTCAGGCTTAACAGGAGCTGGAGGTAAGGAGTCAGGGGTAAGGCTAGACTCCAAAAACACATCATCTAAAATGTCTAACACAGGAGGGAAGGCTAGTGGCTTGTGTTGAGGTAGTAACAGGAAATCCCTGATCCTCTTTTTAGATTCTGAAAAATCTTGGCTCTCCCAGTGGAAATGCTCCCTCATGGTACGTAAGGTTTCCCCAAAAGAATAGTCCTCAGGAGGAGAAGCTGAAGGTATAGATTCTTCAGCATCAGAATCCTCATAGGGGGGAAAAGAATATTCCTGATCAGAAGAGGAATCAGAAGAAATGGAAATCTGATCTGAAGATTCATAGTCAGTCTCTTGCCTAGGCCTCTTATCAGGAGGGGGATGGGAACCCCTGATCAAGGTAATCAAGTCTTTGGCCATTCTGTGCATCTGCTTTTTGGGCATGGAGGCCTGTCCACGTGGCTCTTGAGTTTGCTTCTTTGCCTTTGAAGGTGCTTTAGTCTTTGCCTTTGAAGTCAGTTTAATGTATAGATGTTTAGGTCTGAATACACCCTCGGAAGCCGGTGCCTGCTCAGCGGCTCCGGACCCATCTGAAGGAATAGCATCCGAGGCTCCAGTACCTTGAGTTTCCAGCGGCATAGCTGACTCCACGTGGGAGTTGGTAGCGGCCTGCGACTCTAAAGTAGCGGACATCAGGGGCTGCGAAAGCACCTCACTGAGAACCAGCGAACCGGCGACTGGCTTAGGAGAAGCTTTGTCATCGGTTTTAGGCCTCAGTTGTCTTTCTTTTTCTTTGCGTTTGTTGTAAACTCCGGTAGTCGGATGGCTTTCTGACGACATTTCTGGATAATTAAACCCGCGTCCAAAGTAGTTTAATGCAAAATCATACTGACGCTTAATAGTGTGCTGGTTAAATCTAGCACAAAACTGACAACCTGGAAAGTTATGGTCAGGGCCTAGGCAAGGAATACAGTAAGAATGAAAGTCCTTATAAGGTATTTGCTTCCCAGAAGAAATACAATTATTAACTTTTTCTGACATCGGTCTGGAGCAAGAAAAAAGTTTCCCCAATGGGGTACTTAGCTTTATAGAAGACTTCGGATCTGAAATTCAAACTCGAAAATCTCAGGAGTCGGCCGACTGGCACTTGCGAACTGCTTCTGCTTCGGGCACCGCGTGGCAAGAAAGACTAAAGAAAATGGCGTTGGCCGCATCTTTTATACCTCTGACAATCTGACGTCAGGGAAGGGGAGACAGTGGCCGACGCAGGACCCAGGACTTTGGAATTCAGGCCGACTGAGGGCAACCTGCCAGCAGGATTACCCAAATGTAATGACTGCAACAGGGAAACACAAAGAACATTTGAATCAATACTCGTGTAATTTATACAAACGTTATGAAAACTGAACCAATACTCCTACATGTAATTTGTTCCCAAAATGAGTTAAAAAAAAACAAAAGGTAAAAAGTCAAAGGTATTCAGAAGCCATGTAGTTGAAACACTGGCATGTCTTTAAGAGATCATTTGCATAATTACGACGGGGCTTCATTACAGAAGGTTTAAGGTTTTACACAGTAAAGACTCTAGCTTAGCTGGGTCTTTCTTGAAGTTTCTAGTGAATGTGTTGACATATGAGGGGGGGGGGTTTGAATCCCTACTCTGCTAAACGAATGTAAAATATTGTGATAACAATGTGGGAGTTTGAATCCCAACACTATCACTACTATGGAAATATTTCTGTGGACAGAAGGTAAGGTGTTTGGATCTCACCTACTACCCACCAAGATTTAATCAACAAATCTTAAATCTAATGACCATCAGGGAGTATGCACTCTCGAGTCATACCACTGACACTAAACACAGTAAATATAAACAAAACACAAAAATACAAATCACTAAACCACTTGTTAATAAGCAAAAAGATTACTAACACAAACTATAGTGTTTAGCAGAGCAGTCTGGTCAATTAGAGGTGGATGCCAGCAAGTAAATACCTATTTTTTTCAAACACCTTTATTGAATTTTCACTTATGACATAGGCAAATTTACATTCATATAAAAGTAATCACACTATAATTAACATAAACATTTTACTTCACATATATTGCTATATATCATATAACCTAAGTAACATTACATAAATTATTCAATTCCTGCCTTTTTTTCAAACAAGAAACATCTTTCTTAAACCATCACTTACTACATAGGCGATCATACATTTATATAAATGAAAACAAACCACCCTGACACAATCCTAGTCGCAAGCATTCTACATCATAAACCATAATGTCACACTCCCAGTTGCAAAAATTATACATCACTTATAACCTACCCAATTTTTTTCCAGTCAAACATTACACAGCTTGTTTAAGTCTTGCCGCCTTTTAAACCTCATTCCTCCCTTGTATGTATTGTTCCCACAATTCCCATTTTTTTCCAATGTAGCTTGCTCCTACCCTTTTCCAAAGATCTCATTTCCAGTTGTTTTATCTCTGTTATTATATTCACTACTTCTAATATAGTTGGTTAAGATTTTGTTTTCCATTTTCTAGTAATTGCTTTTTTGGCAGCCACCATTATTAGACACAGCAAGGCCTTACCGTGTCTAGGCAATTCCGATTCTGTATCATAGATCAGAAAAATCATTTCCCTCATCAGACCAGTCTGCCCACCCAGCATCTCCAACAGTGCATCCCACAGGGAATCCTTAAAGTCCTCCAAATTCACCGCACTCCCAGGAAAATATGTTCCGAATTACCTTTTTCTTCCCCATCACATCTCCAACATCTGCTGTCTGCCTGAGGAAAAATTCTCTGGAGTCTTCTTTGGGTATACAAATATCTATGCAAACATTTCTAGGCAAAAATCCTAAAGCTTCTAGATTTCGTTGCATATTTGGGAGACATACATATACCCATCCATTGTTTCTTTGTGAATTGCCTATTCAGTCTCTCTTCCCAATCTTTTTTAACCTACTCTGATTGATTCTTATTGTTATCATGCAATATTTTATATTTTTATTTATTCATTTATTTTTATTTAACATTTGTTAACCGGGAAAGTCCGACTTGGAACAAAGCCAATTTTCAGCGGAGGCCCGGGGAGAAAGGCTCCAGATACATGTCTTTGTAACGTAGTAATTAGTAATGCTCTACTAATTATTCCTTTTTTAATGGCAGCTTCTGTTCTACAATCTACTAAAAACTCTACCAGTGCTGGTCATTCATTTAGGATCCCCTCCCCCTATTTTTTTCTCTTTGTCTATACTCTGATATCAATCCTTGATAGGGAAGACAATCTCAAACCTGCAGTCCAAATAAATTATCAGCATCTTCCCATTCTATCACCTTTCTCAATATTTTGGTTTCTTTGCCAGTTTTTCTCCAGTAAATTCCAGTACCATCTTGCCTACTGTCTATATCCCTAATTGCAGTCATCCCTATCAGCAGAATATCCTGTCTACAATCCTGTGTTGCTTAGTTCTTAGTATACTTTCTGCTACTTTATGGATATAATATTCTGTATGATTATTGTTATTCTCCTTAAAGGCCGGCATCCAAAATCTCAGTCCCTCCTTGTTTCTTGAGTTTCCTCCCTGTTTCATCATCATCCCTTTCCACTTCGAAATATAGTTTTTTGCTTGTGCTATGTATAGCACTTAACTGTGTAGCTCTGAAATACCCCTTCAAATTGGGTAAACCCAATTCGTCTTGTTCTACCGGAAGAATCAGCTTCCACCACTTAACTCTTCCAGCCTTTCTCTCCCAGATAAAGTTCAGCAAGTAAATACCTGTTATCAGTTAATAAACATATAAATAGATAACTATCCACAAGCTTTTTAAAAGGGAATAAATAAAATTCTTTACTCAGGAAACAGTGAGCTACACAATACTGTTAACAGTTAAATAGACAAACAGATATGAAACTGCACAAGGAGACAGAAAATAATCATCTTAAACAAAAAGATTACAAGAAGGAAAATACCTGTCTACAGCTAAATCTTTCTTTCTGTCTCTTACTGATCTAATGGACTTTTCAGCAGATACCACATGCAGAGAAATCAGAACAAATTCACAGCACAGCTGCAGAGTAGTACTTGTCAACTGTCAGTAGTGCCTCTTGAACTGTTAATTCAACTGTGTAAATTTTCAACACCAGCTGCAAATTCAAAGTTGTATTATTTACATACTAATGTATTTTTTCCTTACCTTGGCTTAACTGCCTTTATAGCCTGATAGTCTGGATTGGCTTGCTTGTTGTCTGATGTTATTAGGACCAGAATTCCAGACTTTGGAGATGTAATTTGTGCACAGGGACACACCAGCAGAGTTGTGAGTTTTATTTATGGTTAACAGAGACTTAACTGTGAAATGTAGTGATCATGCAGGGATGTAAGGTTCCACTAAGGCTTGCAGTGCAGGACAATTTTGTGGTCTGTAAATTATATTATGAACAATTGCTAACTAGGTGACAGAAAGATAGTGTGGAAGTTCTAGCTACCCAAACCGTTTAAGGCTAAACAATGAAAGGATTTGCAGATTGGCTAGTGGCAAATTTAGCTTTCAATTTTTATTAATAGATGTATAGTAGTGAAAGTAGGAAACATACAGTGGCAATGTATTTTACTGGTAGTTAAAAAGCATTTGCTATAATAATTCAATTTTTTGGGTTCCTGTCTTGATTGCTTTTTGCACTTGAATAACAAACTTTAGGTGGTTGTCTATAATGACACCAAATAGCTTTGTATGGCACACAAGTTTGACAGGAATGAGAAGATAGAGAAGTTATTTTTTGTATAGGATGTATACATTGGTATAAAAAGCAATAACGTGGTATTCTTAGCATCCAGAAGGAGTGAGAATTGTTGAAATATATTTCTACAGAAGAAAAATCTTTTGGGGGTCTTTTCCTAAAGTTCCGGGAGGGACTTAGCTGTGGACACCAGTGAGCATCATAAATATACTGAAAGGCACTTCTGTTATTTTTAGCAGTGTAGAAATCATTAACAAAACTGTTAAACAGTATAGGGCCTAAGCTTGAGCCTTGTGGCACTCTAAGATGGCCAAGAATGGTGATTGCTCTTTCTGCCATTTTACTGTTTGTAGCCTGTTAGAGAGGTAGCTATGGAAGAAGAGGCAGGGTGTGTCAAGGCCTAGGTGGATAGTCTATTGCAAAGACTCTGATGGGATACAGTATCAAACAGCTTAGATAAGTCAAGGAACAGAGAGGAAACAGTTTCCATAGTTCATGTGAAGGTTGATATGATGGATGAAATTAAGGAGGGCTATGGTATATGTTGGGTTAAGTGTTTAACAAGCCAAGAATGTATACACTTTTTGAGGATTTTTGACAGTGGAGAAAGAATAGCTATGTGGTGGTAATATCACAATTCACTAGAGTCTTCTACTTTGTGTACGTGAATAATTAGTGTCTTTTCCAGATACATAGTTTTCTTGGATAGGTCTGTTTATGAGGATAAAGACAGGGGTGTATAATGGGTTTTATTTTATGAAGTATTTTTTTAATAGTGGAGATGAAAATTGCGTTTGATGTGAAAACAGGGATTTTAGAGGATAGTTCTGTGGAGATGAGGGACAGTTGCTTATGAGGGAAGTGAATGAATGTAAGAAGTCAGAGTTGAGTTGGTTAGAAATTGGTCTGGTATGGTTAGTGGTAGTAGGGACTGGTTGTGCTGGGTAGCCTGGATTTAATAAAGTGTTAACTGAGGACCAGAACTTTGGGCTGTGGGTATGATGGATTGAAGTACAGTGAGTTTCTTGTCAGATCTAATTGATTTTTGATGCATTTGTGGATTTCTCTGAAGTTTTAGGTTTTAGTTAAAAAATAAAATATCAAGGTTATGGAGTACAACCCAAGCATGTAGCACACATATTTTAGTGAATATACTTTAGAAGTTCAGGTAAAGAAGGAGAAATCCAGGGACAGGGTGCTTGTTGGAATAACAGCCATTAATCTGAGAGAAGGTGGGGAGATAGTGCTGGGGGAGGATTGTGGGAGGGGAGTAGTGTGGCCTGGGTTTGGGTGGATATCACCAGAGAAGGTTAAAGGCTTAGCAAAGGGTGTGCATCTATGTTTAAAACCAAAGTTTAATAGGTGGGGGTTATGTAGTTTGTAGTAGGTTTTTTGTAGGAGGGTACAAGTGTGTGGAAAGAGATGAAGAGAAATGTTATGGAAAATGTGTTTTTTGGGAGTAGATGTCCTTAGTTTAGGTAAGAAAGAGACAGGAGTAACACTGAGAGAAGGATGCTATTGAGCAGCATGGTAAATTGCAGTAATGAGTACACATATTAGAAGGATGTCAGCGAGTGGAGGTAGTTTTTGTGGAGATGCCGTGAAAGTATAGGTAGAGGAGCAGAGTATAGAAGGAGAGAGCTTTCTCAGAGATTAGACTTAGACTGGGTAAGTGATGGAACTAATTTGTGGAGGCTAATTCACTTTGTTTTGATTTGATGTGAAATAATTGTAGGAGTTGCCAATAGAGGTTATATTAGTAGTGAAGGATGAGGTGTGTGGGACTGGGGTAGAGTACAGTCGCCCAGGGGTCCAGGGAAGTAAACAGTGTGGGAAGAAATAGTCAGGGAATTGTTACGACTAGGCTTGTATAGGCCCTAGGGCCGATAGTCTAGTACCAACCTATGAAGTGAGCTCGAAAGATAGCGAGGGTGAATGGAGCAAGTTTCACCCACCTTGGAAATTTAAAGAAGGAGGGGGCCCACAGTGGATGAAATTCTCACTATCCAGAAACAACCTGCAATTTAGTAAGTCATTGTAACAGCTTGGGCTAGAGATGGGGAAGCCTGGAATTTTTTTTTAAATAGCGAGCCAGAGCCAAGCCAAGCCAAGGGTTTGACTTGGCTCTTACAGACCATCAAGAGGCAAGCCAGTGTGCATAAACATACACACACAGACCACAATAAATAATTTCAAAACTTTTCCCACCTTTAATGTGTCCTATAACCTGCACAATTCAATTGAAAAACAAAGAAATCTGTTAGGGGATAAATATAAAAAATAAAAAGGTACAATAAGCTGGTTGCATAAGTATGCACACCTTTAAACTACTACTTTGTTGAAGCACCTAAGGGAGATGGCTAGAAAGGTGCTTGGTGTGACATCTGGAAAGAGGAAGGAGGTCAAAGAAACCTGGTGGTGGAATGAGGAAGTACAGGAGAATATACAGAGAAAGAGGTTGCCGAAGAATAAGTGGGATTGTCAGAGAGATGAAGAAAGTAGACAAGAATATAAGGAGATGACGTGCATGGGAAAGACAGAGGTCACAACAGGAAGTCCCAAAAGAGAATGCCAGCAGACTGTATTCTTCAATATTGAAGAATACAGTCTGCTGGCGTTCTCTTTTGGGACTTCCTGTTGTGACTTCTATTTGTTTTTTCACTCGTGTTCTGGTTACTGGAAAGACAGAGGTGGCAAAGGCTAAGGATAAGGTGTATGAAGAGTTGTATGAAAGGTTGGACACTAAGGAGGGAGAAAAGGACCTGTACCGATTGGCTAGACAGAGGGACCGAGCTAGTAAAGATGTGCATCAGGTAAGGGTGATAAAGAATAATGAGGCAAATGTACTCACTAGCAAGGAGAGTGTGTTGAGCAGATGGAAAGAGTACTTACACAGGCTGAGGAATGAAGAGAATGAGAGGTAGAGAAGGTTGGATGATGTGCGGATAGTGAATCATGAAGTGCAGTGGATTAGCAAGGAGGAAGTAAGGATAGCTATGAAGAGGATGAAGAATGGAAAGGCTGTTGGTCCACATGACATAGCTGTGAAAGCATGGAGGTGTTTAGGTGAAATGGCAGTGGAGTTTTTAACTAGATTGTTTAATGAAATCTTGGAAAGTGATAGGATGCCTGAGGAATGGAGAAAAAGTGTTTTGGTACCGATTTTTAAGAATAAGGGTGATGTGCAGATCTGTAGTAACTACAGAGGGATTAAATTGATCAGTCACAGCATGAAGTAATGGGAAAGAGTAGTGGAAGCTAGGTTAAGAAGGGAGGTGATGATTAGTGATCAGCAGTATGGTTTCATGCCAGGAAAGAGCACTACAAATGCGATGTTTGCTCTGAGTGTTGATGGAAAAGTACAAAGTTCAGAAGGAGTTGCATTGTGTTTTTGTGGACTAAAAGAAAGTGTATGACAGGGTGCCTAGAGAGGAGTTGTGGTACTGTATGAGGAAGTCGGGAATGTCAGAGAAGTATGTAAGAGTGGTACAGGGTATGTACGAGGGTGGTGTGACAGTGGTGAGGTCTGCAGTGGGAGTGACGGATGCGTTTAAGGTGGAGGTGGGACTACATCAAGGATCAGTTCTGAGCCCTTTCTTATTTGCAATGGTGATGGACAGGGTGACAGACTAGATCAGACAGGAGTCCCCGTGGACTATGATGTTTACAGATGACATTGTGATCTGTAGTGAGAGTAGGGAACAGGTGGAGGAGACCCTGGAGAGGTGGAGATATGCTCTAGAGAGAAGAGGAATGAAGGTCAGCAGGACTAAGACAGAATATATGTGTGTGAATGAGAGGGAGGATAAAGAAATGGTGAGGATGCAGGGAGTAGAGGTGGGGAAGGTGGATGAGTTTAAGTACTTGGGATCAACAGTTCAGAGTAATGGTGAGTGTGGAAGAGAGGTGAAGAAGAGAGTACAGGCAGGATGGAGTGGGTGGAGAAGAGTGTCAGGAGTGATTTTTGACAGACGAGTACCAGTAGGAGTGAAAGGGAAGGTCTAAAAGTGGGTAGTGAGACCAGCTATGTTATATGGGTTGGAGACAGTGGCATTGACAAAAAAGCAGGAGTCAGAGCTGGACGTGGCAGAGTTAAAGATATTAAGATTTGCACTGGGTGTGACAAGGGTGGACAGGATTAGGAATAAGTATATTAGAGAGTAAGCCTAGGTTGGAAGGTTTGGAGACAAAGCCAGAGAGGCAAGATTACATTGGTTTGGACATGTGCTGAGGAGGGATGCAGAGTATACTGGGAAAAAGATGCTAAGGATGCTAACAGGTAACAGGAAAAGAGGAAGGCCTAAGATAAGGTTTATGGATGTGGTGAGAGAGGACATGCAGGTGGTTGGTGTGTCAAAGCAAGATGCAGAGGACAGGAAGAAATGGAAACAGATGATCCGCTGTGGCGACCCATAATGGGAGCAGCCGAAAGAAGAAGAAGAAGAGGGCTTGCCCCCTGCAAAAACATTGAAAAATGTGATAAAATCTAACCATCTAGAAAATAATTGAAAAATTTGAGAATATCGAAACACATTTTGTCAATGTTTTTGTAACTCCCCATACCTCTTGCTAATTACATATAACAACTCCAAGGTCACACAACAGCGAGGAAAGGGCATAAACCTTTCCCTAATTTTGATTTTATAAAAATTTTGTGTTTAGATGTTTTGACAGACAATCATTTGACGCAATATATTTTTAAGTACACCTATATATATATATATATATATATATATATATATATATATAAACACACACATGTACAATATGCACACACACATATGCATTTACATACACTCTTGAGCCTCAGAGAAACCAGTTTGATGGTTAATTGCTTCCTCCAGAAAGCTTTTTGCCAGGCGTCCACCCCCCCCCCCCCCCCCAGTGTGAATGCATTGATGGAGTATTTTCTTTCTAGCACATTATATTTTCCAGCTCAGTGAGATGATAAGGCAGACTTCCATCACTCTTTCCCTTCTCTGACTGGCTTCTGTCATATTAGGCTGCTAAGGTGAGCAGACAGAGCATTATTACACCTCTCTCTCTTGCTCGCTCACTATCTGTCTCTGACTGGCTGCTGCGACATCAGGGCTGTTAAGGTGACAAGTCAAAACTTCATTTATTTCCCTCTTACAATGGCTCCTGTCACACCATGGCTGCTAAATGACCCTGGGTTACCTGGTCATAACTAGGACACTATCTCCCTATAGTACTCAAGCAGCTGTTTCACTTGGATTTATTATTTACATTAACCTGCCTGCTAAACTGTTATTCCCAATTACATTAGAACAGTATCAGTATGATCTATATGTCAGAATCTAGCTGAATTGTTCACCACAATATTTGAAATTATTTCTAGTTTAAAAGCAAGCCTGAAAATAGCTCATTAGCACAGAGACATAGAAAGGACAGTATTGTAACTGGTACTGACTCTTAAAGTAGATTTATTTTGATATTTCTTACTTGGTTAAAACAGACTCATGTCTATTCAGAGTGTGTGTTTTGACTAATAAATGTATTACAAGTCAGTTCAACTTTCTTTCCAAAAATGCCTATTTCAGATGTATTCTTGTGTATCCTAATAATAATAATAATAATAAAAAAAAAATCACAGCTCAGCCTACAACTTGCCCACCTTTCTAAAGTAACCTGCAGGCTTCTACCTATGCCAGAATACAGACTTGCAACTGTTCTGATTCTAAAGTAATTAAATAATTAAAGAAAGAAACAACAGTTCAGCCTGCAGCTTTTCCATCTACGGTTTTTTTTTAAATAAATGCTGCTTGAGCTCCAAAAAGTAAAAAGGAACACTTTATGTCAGTCAAACATGACTCTACAAGCTCCTGTCCAACACACTGATACCCTGGTGCATTCCCCACATAAGCTCAGATAAGTGTCATCAGGCTACTCTCTAGGCTAACAGAAGCTTCTTGCCAGCATGCAGGAACTCCAGAAGTCTAGCACAAACCACAGATACATTGAGCAATTTTCCCCAACCAATGTTCGCTGCTCTCCTTGCTCTCTCTCATCCAAACAACGAAAAAAGCAGGAATTTCCACTAATACACCACTAGTTTAAATTGTCTTCCTGCTAGCACTGTGCACTGCCCTCACTGGCTCCTTAGCCACACAATGCATAATTATCAGAACAGATCTAACACTGAGTAGTTAGAGCCTGCAGGTCCAGTATGAAATAAAAAAAAAAAAAAAAAAGCCAGCTCAGTGGTAAATTCCCCCAACCAAACGTTTAGCTAATTACTTTCTACTATTACAGACTGGACTTGTAAGCTGCAAGAACTCTGTTAGGTTCTCTCAGTTCTCTCTGAACACACACACACACACACACACACACACACACACACACACACACACACACACACACACACACACACACACACACACACACACACACACACACACACACACACACACACACACACACACACACACACACACACACACTGAGATTAAGCAGGAAAGGCACTACATTCAACCCAATTTTGACTTTCCGTTTGGTAACAAGGACGCAACCTACAGTTTGAGACAGGAACAAGAAGACCTGCCCACATGTTTGATAAACAGTGTAAACAGTGTTAGCAACAAAAATGTCATTTCCAATAAATGGAAGTATAAATCAGTAACCAACAGTTATCTAGGTCTGTATGTTTACACACTAAATTTACATTCAAGAAATGAATTTGAAAGCTATTTCCTTTTAATGTTAAGAGAAGGATAAAGGACATGTTCAAATGTGCAGCATGGCCCTTTTACTTACTTATTTACCACACGTGGACAAATCAGTCAGTATTGCTGTACATTTTCATTGCAAAAGTACCTTGGGTGGTTTGCATAGCAATTTGCATCAGGTGCAACCATTTTGACATTGGAAAAACATAAATGAACTTATGAACATTTGTATAAGTTCAAGACAAGAAACAAAAACAATGCTCAAGGGTCAGAATAACTGCCATGTATGACTAGCAGGACAGTAAATAAGCACATTTATCTGCTGAAGAAAAAGTCTGGTTTAAAATTCGGTTGCACTACTGACATTTGTATAGGGACTGCTTAGAAACTGCACTGCTATCAGTTATGGATTAAGCTATTATTAGTCTTCAAGTTGTGATGGGCTGTGACAAAAATTATAAGTAGTCTAAGCAGCTTGTACATGAGTGCTCCTTGCTAAATGGAAGTGAAAGTGGGTAGTCTGACAATCTAGTGCCATATATTCCTTGGTCATAGAAACTATATCATAAAGTGGTAAGAATAAACAGGTTCCTATTACATAGTCTATCTTTTATAAGTTCGAACTACATATGGTCGAGACCATATGTTCGAATTTGTAAAAGTTTGAGCGTTTGAATGGAAATCTCCATAAGCGGAGGTTTCCATTTACTTCAATGTGGTGCGACCTCGGAGTTAGTATATTTAAGTAGCAGGGGGTGTGGGGGGTGTAGGGGGGCTTGTCCCCCTGCTTACAACAATTTTTTTTTGTCTGTTGTCTTTTTATTTATTTTTTTTACATAGTCGAAGTTCTGTAACTTCGAACATAATGGTTCGACCATTAGGTTTTCGGAGTTATGTAACGTTGACTATGTGATATAGACCCGGATAAACACAGTCACAAAAGGAGTAACAGCTTTTCTGTTTGAACATAAATGCCTCCAGCAGTACTGAATGGAATGTTCTAAAATTCATTCTTCGAGTATCATGCAACTAGGTAGAAAACACGCTGAAACTGTTAATAGATGCATCTTGAAAATTAGAATGAAACTGACCAACTAAAACATTACACTAAAGGGCAGTAACCAGATACTTCCTTTGCTAACACTAATAGTTGCTCTTGTGGAAAGAAAAACATAGCAATAGAGGCACAGAATACAGAACACCTCCTCCAGACAAGGCTAGACTAATTACTGCATGTCCTGGCTAGTTGCACTGTACTACTTTCTTACCTGGGACACTGGAAATGCAGAGCACATGAGCATTGCACACAGTGAACTGGTCGACTATGGTAGCTGGCTGATTGGCATCAATGATTACTACTTTGCTGGTGGAATGTGTACTGGTGAGGATCCACACTCGGCTTGACATGGCATCCACTTCATGTAGCTCCTTTGCCTGCATAGAAGATGAGAAGTTAAGCAAGTGAAGGGTAACAATTTACAAATAGCAGCTTAAAGTATAAAACACTAATATTTCATGTCTATACATATCATAGTGAAGTTATATAACACATAACAGTGCATTAAGAATACTTAGAAAAAAAACAATAGTTTTATTACAACTGTATGTATAAACTTGGTCCTTTCATTTTAGGGAGAGAAGTTCTGTTGTATTAGTATTAACTCTTACTTTACCAAGAGAAACCTACTTACCATGAGAAGTCTAAGGCATACTTCCACAGTACAATCAAAAGCAAAGCTCCAAAGTTCCTAGTACTGTAAGCTGTAAACCAATAAGGTCCTAAAGAGTTTGAAGTGCCTCCAAAGTTTAGACTTGTTTCTATTGGATCAATTTGCTAGGAAGGCACTTTCACACCCTCATACTCAAAGCAGTGGGCAAATATCTTTATAATGCATTGATTTATTTTAGTAACTTAAAATACACAGTTCCTACTAACATGAGAGAAATTGCTGGTACTGTTCTATACTTACTGGGGGAGAGTGTGTTTGACTTCGATATTCAATGACTATACTGCAATGCAGCAAAGCAGTACTCTGTTGTGTCTTTCGGCTTTTATCGGTTAGGGGTCGCCACAGTGGAACTCCGGTCCGCTAATGATTGGTAGTTGATTTTTACATGCCGAGTTACCAGCCCTGACACACAACCTTCAACGAAGGTATGCCCATTCACGCATGTCTCCACGCAGAAGATGCTCTAGCTGAGAATCGAACAGGACAGCGTCTTATTGTGAGGTGACAACGCTACCGCAGCACCACCACCGCGGGTAGCAAAGCAAAGCAAAGCAGTACTAGTTTTTGCTATCATTAGAGTAGAGTAAAGCAGTACTCTAATGATAGCAAAAACCTTCTACAGAGTAAAATAGTGCTGCTATTTGCATGTACCCTTTTGATAAACAAATCTGTTCACAGCTTTAATAATAAACGCAGATTTGTACTTACCATAACTATAAATCATTCAGTTAACATTCTTGCAGCAGTATGGAATGCAGAAATGTTACAGATACAAGTGTGGCAAAAACTATAATGTTTTATTTACCATAACCACATGGGTTACAAAAAGTTTGTCATGTGTGGATTCAGTCATAAATGCATCAGCCATTACAGAAGTAAGGTATTTTGCTTTATGCAAGATTGGTACGCAGTAAGTCTGCACAACTCTGCTTCATAAATTTCATAGGTATTCCAAGTTCATTTAGTGTTATGACATTTAATCTCTAAAAGTAATCTCCCCTCAAATCACACCTCCTTTCCCCAGGAGGACCATACTAGTCAATCCCAGCCATCCAGGTTATGTTTAAAGGAAGACTATTACATGATAGAACAAAATCCATAAAAGGGAAGTCACCCCTGATCATTATTAGTAAAAAAATACGAGCACTCATAAAATCAACTAAGACCAATTTTGAGAGAAAAATTGCCATGGATTCAAAGGACAATCATAAGGCCTTTTTCAGCTATGTTAGGAACCTGGGTGGAAACTCCCAGATATGCTCAGAATTAGTCCAAAATGATACAAAAATCACTGAACCCACAGACATTGCCAACATACTGGCAGACAGGTTCAGTGCAAACTTCACCCCCCTCCCCTCCTAAAGGAGAGATAACTATCCCAGCCGAGTGTAGCCTCCCGGACATCTCAAATGCGCAGGTGAAAGCTGCTCTCTCTAAAGCTAAAAACACAGCATCAATGGGACCGGATGGTGTCCCCGGCTGTGTGCTACACGAGCTAAATGAGGAATTAAACCCGCACATAAGACAGCTGTTTAATCTCAGCCTTACCACAGGATACGTGCCCAAGGAGTGGCGTACGGCAACTGTGGTCCCACTCCACAAAGGCGGCGCCTCTACGGACCCTGGTAATTACCGCCCCATAAGCTTAACAAGTCTAGTCTGCAAAGCTATGGAGAGGATCATAATGGAGCTCATAAACAAAGATATAGGGGACTTGCAGACATTGGACCCGACCCAGTTTGGCTTTGTCAAGGGAAGATCATGCCTTTTGAACTTGGTCGACTTCTTCGAAACAGTCACCAAGGCCATTGATGAGGGAAAGGCAGTCCATACAGCCTACCTTGACCTTGCAAAGGCTTTCGACACAATACCCCACTCGGGTATTGTAGAAAAACTTACCAGCTTAAATGTAAACCCATATGTCACAAGATGGGTTGCAAACTGGCTTAAGGACAGAACCCACAGGGTTAGAGTTGCTGGCGCTGTGTCAGACTCCAAGCCGGTCACAAGTGGTGTCCCACAGGGCTCGGTCCTTGGCCCCTATTGTTTGGCATCTACTTCTCAGAAGTACAGGCCAACATGGGAGGACTTTGGCTGACAAAGTTTGCAGGCGACTGCAAACTGGGCCATAGTGGAAAGTGCATCGGACACGGATATCCTTCAGAAGGGACTCACGGAAACAGATAGCTGGTGCCAGAGCCATGGCCTGAAGTTAAACGCCAAAAATGTATAGTCATACCCTTCGGGAAAAACAAGGTAACCCCAAGCTACCATATAGGTGGCAATCCACTAAGCACAGAAGAGGTTATCAGGGACCTGGGGACCCAGGTTGACAGTGGCCTTTCTTTTGACACTCACATTGCTAAAGTGGTTAGAAAGACCTTCTACATTGCCCACCTGATCATGAAGGGATTCACATCCAGATCTAGCGAGGTCATTGTTCCCCTGTACTCTTCACTTATCAGACCAATGATCGAGTACAATGCCCCATTCGGGATGTATCTCACCCGACATCTGCAGCAATTGGAGAGACCCCAAAAGTTCCTCACCAAAAGGATAAAGGGACTCCAAAATCTGTCATATGCTTCCAGATTGAAGAAACTCCAGCTCTATTCAGTCGCATACCATCTGCTCAGAGGTGACATGTGCCTGACATACAAGGCCATGTCCAACCCGGAATTAATGGACATGCTCCACCTCAAAAAATCCAAATCCACCAAAACCACTAGAGCAAGCGACTTAAACCTTAGCACGGATATAAATAGGACGTGCTGGAGGGATAGATTTATCACTCAGAGACTCCCTATGCTGTGGAATAAAATCCCGGTCCATGTGAGGCAGAGCACCTCGCTGACTCTGTTCAAGAGAAATCTAGACCTGTGGATGGGAGATCGTAGGTTTACTCCGGGAATCATCTCTGTGTCACTGCTGGACAGAGGCACAACAAACTAATGGGCACAGTATTTTTTCATATAAAGGGTGGCGTAAGCCACAAAAATTTGGGCTAGGCTTATAAATGCCTTAGGGCAGATAGCCTAGTATAAACCTATGAACCTATGAACCTAAGACAGTGAGCCACACACATTAGTAGACAAGGGAAGTGTATTCCAGAGGTTTGGGAGATGCTAAGTTACAAATCTGTTACTCCAATGTGTTTTACTCATCTGTTGTTGAATATTTAGGTCCTTGGTTCTAGTATCAATGGAGGTCTAATCCTCATTTTATTTTCTGTTTTGAGTAAATCTATTTGGCCTAGTGTAACTGACCATCTTGGATTATGCAGTGACTGATCTATGGGAGAATTAGGCTAATTACTGTACATCCTGGGAAACGTAGAGCACTTGGACTTCAGATTTCACTTGTTTTTCATTGTTTTTTATGCTTTCTTGTTTAATACTTACAGTGCAAAGCTCTATTGAGTGCAGCACTGTGGTAGCTCTATTCCATACTGGGTATTGCTCACAAGTAAATTATCTCCTTTTTTGCTACTGAAAGGAGAACCCAGAACTTATCTAAACAATCCTGTCTTGGTCTGTGATTTACTATGGAGGTGCATGGTAAGAAAACTTGTATTTGTAGATCTCTCTACTATCCTTTATTTCCCTACCTCTTCTCTAGTATTTTCCTTCTTATCATTTGAATTTAATTAAGTCCCATTATGCTATGTACCAATCTTATTTTTCCTAATGTATTGTGATACATTATTGTACTGTTGATCTAACTAACTTGTGATATTAGATGTTTTGTGTACTTGGAGCTTTTCTCCTCGGGCCTCCACTGAAAAAGGACATGTATCCAGTTGGACTAGCCCGGTCAACAAATGTAAAATAAAAATAAATAAATTTGAATTTATATGTTATTTCGGTACTTATGTATTATCACAACCAGATTTTCACGGGGGCGAAAATCGCATACCTGCACACAAAGAACTGCCTAAAGCACTTTAAACTGCTGATCACAGTCCTTACTAATGGGCAAAAAGTTAATATTACTTTCAGAAATGGCATACATTAAAATATTACATGACGTAACAACCTGGTAACAGCTGTTGGCCTCTTCATACACAGGGATGTGTTAGGGACGTATTCTGCCTTTTTACAAGTCAGCAGTGAGATTCAGGGTTTTACACTTGTATTCGTATCGTGTCATATTTAAATGTATGGCATTTCTGAAAATAATGTTAACTTTTTGGCCATTAGTAAGGACTATGATCAGCAGTATGAACTGTTTCAGGCACTCATTTGTCTGCAGGTATGTGCTTTTCACTTGAGAAAGTGCTGGCAAAGGTGTGGAGTGGGATCTGTCTATCAGAAAAATGGAAAAGTTATATTTCTGATCAATGGCCATTTCACAAAGTGTTCAGAAAGTACAACGGGAATTTTTACAGTAGTAAGTATAACAGAAAGGATAAGAAGGAGCGTAACTTTCCAGATCCTCTTTCAAACATATAAAGGATCGCAGTTCCCCTGCTTTTGTGGTCAGTTTGGTACAGCAGAAGGTTCTATGCTGTCTGTCTTTTATAACAACACGGTGGATGACAAATGTTGTTCCTTCCGCGGTCGGTTGCCAAACTCCTGTTTCTGTTTCTTCCTCCTGGTCCTGTTGCACAAGTAAAGTGATAAAAAGGTAATTATGAGTTTATATACCCAGTTTTACTTAAACATGCAGTCCTTTCATGAAAACATTAGGAATTACGCAATGTTAGAAATCTGGCTGCGATAATACGTAAGTACCGTTAATTCTTACCACTGTTTTTCACTATTTATAGGAAGGAAGGAAAGGATAGCTTGTGGACAAAAAGATTTACTTTGATTTATATTTTGTTGTTTTACCTTTCATTTTCACTGTTTGTTGTTAGAAAGGGATAGGTTTTAGACAGCTAACTCTAGGCGTTCTAATGGACACACACTACAGACAAGACAATCCAAAGCTTACTTAAACAATCCTGTCTTGGTTTGTGATGTAAAGAAATTCCAGCTTTTGTCTGAATTTTAGAACATGTATACTCAGAGCAACAGATTTACTCTACCTACATTAGCATTTAGTTGTATATCGTTTGTTTGATTTTTCTCACAGAAGTTTATTTAAGTTTTTTTTGAATTCTTTGGTTAAGGGATTTTGATTATTCTTTTCTTTTAATTCATTTGAAGTTGAATATGGTTTCCTTAACTAAGTATGCCATTAATGATTTGCTACAGCACAAATATCTTGTACAGTGTAATTAATGCTATGTATATCTAAAGGTAACACCTGATAACACTGGTGATCTGTGTTCCCTCATGTCAGAAGATAGGATCATAGGAGATTACTAGGCTATCGGCCCAGAGGTCATTTTAAGACTAGCTGTTTCATCCCAATGCAAAACTGCAGAGGTACTAGTCAATACCCAAGGTTATATTTAGTGATGACTACCCATGTCCAGGAGGGTCGTCTGCACTGTTTAGAATTTCTGATAACCACTGCACTTGTGCAATTGGCACGGTTTAGAGAACTGTTGTTACATATATTGATGCCTGGAAAGTTTTGAAAGAGAAAATGTTTGAGTGCAAAAAGTAAAAAAAATGTGTAACATCAGGATCTAGGAATATAAAGTCACACAGATACCTGATTAAGGTCAGAGACAAAAAATATGTAAGAAATGGAAAACAGGTCGAACTACAATTTTGAAAACTGAAATAAGCTGGACAAACATTAAGCACATCGTGAGATAAGATCAAGAAAAACCTGAAGCAAATTTATTTAACATAATACAAAACCATTTTATGGATACACAAGATGTGGAAGAAGTAAAGACGGTATTTACGTATTATCGCAACCACATTCTTAAGCAATTCACTCGGCTCTTCTTGCAAACAGAAGAGAAATCCCGGTTCTGTGAAGAACTCAAGGTGCCTTCAACTACAACCTCGTTGGATAACAGTAATAGTTGGTCAGAAAGAAAGAGCAAAACAAGGGAATCACATAATGTGTATACTTGATCTGACTGGAGAGTTTTTTGCCATGGGTCTTGGATGAAAATGAGTTACTGCCTACTTGCATTATTTCATATCTCAGATAAATAGTTTTATTGTTTGTTCCTTGTTCACTGTCATGCAGCTGTTCTGCTAATGACAAACATGCCATGACATTATTTCCACAGTACGGTTCTTTAACCGTTTCTGTTAACACAACAGTCCAGGTAGCTTCCGTGAATGAAAGGGAGTGTTGAGACAGCATTACTTCGTAATTACAACTCAGAGAAGCAAGGCAGCAGTCAGAAAAGAGGAAAAAATAAGAAAAAAACATGATGGGGTTGGGTGAATTACTGTAACTTGGCTGAAAAAAAACAAACAAACCTATTTTTCACCTTTGCCCGATTAAGTACAACTGCTAATGCCGCTTGCACATTCGTGATAAACACGGCAAATACGAGCAAACTGGGTAAGTCATCTGACTTTCCATCCCACTAGGGTTATTTTCAAAACAAAAAGGAAATCACAGCTCTATAAACAACTCCGAGCACACATCAAATAAATCTGTTGGTATAAAAGTGACACTTTCAGTGAAAAAAAATCTTTCACCAGTTCACTGTTTATTATTGGAATGTCAAGTGAGAGTGAGTTGCTTATGAATGTGGTTGCGATAATACGCAAGTACCGTAAAGACATACAAATTGATAAACTGTAGACACTAAAATTTATTCTCAGACACAACTGATTATAGATATATTTACAAAATCTTATGCAGAACAGTTTTGCTCCATGAAGGGGGTGTTAAGTTGTTCTAGTGACATCCAGGTAACCTCAGGCACTGGAATCAAATTAGATTTTATTTAAAAAGAACTATGCAAACTGGATCCAAACAAAGCACAGGGAGGAGACGTAATTAGTTGTAATGACTTGAGAACACTTTAGCAAGAACTTATAGTACCATTATATCTATTACTTACTAGGCCATATAAATATGGGGAGACTTCTCAAGATTGGAGACATGCATATATTTAAACATGTCTTCAAGGGAAAGGGAAGTAGACAAACCCAGAGTCATACAGACCTTACGTTTACTTACATGATGTGGAAAAATAATGGAGAAGGTAATATTGGATAAGTTATTGTCAGAATTGGAAAGGTTGGGAATTGAAACCATATATCAGCATGCATATGTTGAAAATAGATATATTACCAGCTGTAACATGATGTTTTATAACAATATAATAACAGCTATGAATGAAAAAGTGTGCTGTGATGCAATTTATATAGATTTAACCTTATCATTTGATAGAGTCATACATAAATCACTGATAAATAAATTAGAGCAACTAGGTATTGCCTTACTCTTGATAAGATGGATAACTGCATCTTACAAGTAGGACATGACAAGTATACACCAAATGGACAGGTGAAATTCTTGGTTATAGTTAGGGTGTCCCACAGGGCTATCTCCAGGCCCTTACTTGTTTAGATTGCATCTTTCAAACCTACCTTTTCATCTGTGGTGTTCTACAGTCTATATGCAGATGATCTGGATTTGGGTAAACTGATTGCATGTGTTACAGATGTCTGCAAAAGAACTTGACTAAATTGAACATTTGGGCACAGCAGAATAACATGCTGATAAATACATTAAAAAACTAAGCATATGACATTTAGGAGATGTAAATTTAAAGGTGAATTTTTAATACAGCACACAGTGATTGAAACTGTAGATTCATTTAAGGACCTGGTACATGGGTAGATCCAGCTTTGAGTTATTCTTATCATATCAGCCAATTGGTTAATGATAGTTATAGAACTATAGGTTGTATATAAAGATTTATAAAATCTGAGAAATCAGAAGATGAGGTCATTGTTTATTAATTACATTAAACCCAAACTTGAGCATGAAATAACAATACAGAAACCTTATAAGAAAACAAGCATGACTTAACTGGAAGGAGCACAGCAGAAAAATACCAAGGGCATCCACGGATGTGAAAATTTGTTATTATTAAAGACTAAACTTGTACAGTGTGTCATATAGATATGAAAGAGGAGATCTTATTCAGGTGTGCATGGCATTTAGAGAAAACTACCTCTGGGAATGTTTGGGGTTATCAAAATGTAGTAGAGAATCATCAGATAACCTATGTAGAAGATTTGATTTTATAGGAATGAGAAGTGTATTAACTGGTTCTCTGAGACAGGAGCTGATGCATGGAACAGGTTAGGAAATTACATTAAAACAAGCACTAGTTTAGATATTTTTAAGAACAGCCTGGACACTTACTATGGGAACAACTGTTTTGGTATACTGTCAGGCAAGAAAGGCATTAACGCCCATGCTTTAACTATTTGTGCGTGTGTACATATGTATCTTCAAACTCCTGTAGGTGAGTTATCAGCTTCTGCTTGGTCTGAACATCTTTTGCTAGGCTGTGCTGAGCTGTGCAGCGGTGATCTTACTTGAGTGGATTTCCATGATCCTTCTCTTAGCTGTGTGGTTCTGTGTTTCTCCTGTCCAACAAACTTTCCCTCATTATTTCCCCTGCCTCACTTAAATTCCACACTAACCTTCATCACATGGCAGCACTGGCCTGCACAGGGAGACAGCAGATGGATCCTAATTCTACTGCCAGCCTTACAGCACATGGTATGCTAAGGCAGTGTAAGAACTGCCTCATGCTCACTGAAAATGAACCTGCTTAGCCCAAAGGACTCCAAAATTGAGAAGTTAAATATGTAACTAAATCGGAGGTGTCTTTTTCTCAATCAGTAGCATGCAGTAAGTGTAATATTGTAATAACCTCAGCCACACCTATGCAACATCAACATAATGTGAACATAAAACTGTCTTATCCTAATGTAGTTAAAAAAACAAAAAAACTTTACACAGGCCTTCTAGAACTCGTATATCTAGGCAGTAACTTAAACCCTCAAATCAACCTCCTGCATGCTACCCAGCATCAATGAGTCTAAACCAACATATAGCACACTACGGCACTATGGTAAACATAGTCACAAAAAGGGTCACATAACCATCATGCAGAAGCCCATAAGGCAGCAGGACCAGGTTTGTACCTCTAGCAATATCTTGGCCATATGTGGCTTCACACTTAGACACACTGATGTTCCACTAACTAACCTGAGCAAACAGAGAGTGACATTTGCCTGCCTCTCAGGTGCCAGTACCTGCGATGTCACTCATGCCCTCAAATCTCTTCATGCAAGGTACACACATGACTTGATCACTGCACACGTGGAAATGGTTGACTTAAGAAGCAACTCCTTGGAATGTATGAAGAGTCTGAATTAGTCTAACTACAGAAGAAAGTGCTTACTGGACAACAAATTTTTGCATCTTGATACATTAAAAATTGAAAACTGATTTCTTTGGGTTGTTTTTTATGGTAATTATTATTTTTGCAACCTTGTTATACTTGGTATACTTTGAACAAATGAAGAGGGATATAATGGAAGCCTCAGAATATGCATCTGAAATGGAAGTGAAAGTATCATTCCATTGCCAAGAATAATGCCTCAATACAAATAACAGATAATTAAATTTAATGACTGGCTTACCTGCTGCTGTCATTCTAAAGGGATTGAATGTATATCAACAAGAGAGGAGATGACCGACAACCTAGATACTTTGCTAAGGATGGCCTGCATGTCTCTCCTCATGGTTTTTATATATTGCCCAAGACTCTTTCTTCCCGACAGTACCTTTTTAGGCAGGGCCTCCCTCCTCAGAATACCTACATAACCAATCAAAACCAAAACGATATTAAGGTGGCACTATTCAAAAGACTTCCAAATGGTTGCACACTGAATAACTGCTTAATTTCAGCTCTTCCAGTGGGAAAAGAGAAACTCAGAAAACAAAACCACTGAATTTGTCTCTCTGAATAAATTCCAGTTACTTGCCAGTAAGAGCACTGTCTGCATGCCAGCAAAAAAGAACTTTAGAGAACTGAAAGAAAATCAGCCACAAAAAGTGAGGAGAAAACACTGCCTGGGCAGAATCCTGCAGCAGCTCAGCAAAAAGTAGTTCAAGCACCATTTTTTTTTGACAAGAAACATCTTTATTAAATTATCACATAAATTTATATAAATGAAAACAAACCATACGGACACAATTTTAGTTGCAAACATTATACATCACAAAGCATACTGACACAATTTTAGTTGCAAACATTACACATCACTCAATATCTAGTCATTGTCAGTCAAAGATTATATAGCTCATTCAAATCCTACCTTCATTTAAACCTCATTCCTCCTCTGCATGGTTTGTTCCCGTGATTCCCATTTTTTCTACGTAATTTACTCCTACCCTTTACTAGACATCCCAATTCCAGTCATTTTATCTCTGTTACTACACTCACTACTTCTAGTACAGTTTGTTTACACTTTGCTTTACATTTTCTACTAATTGCTTTTTTGGCAGACACCATAATTAGACTCCGCAAGACCTTACTATGTCTAGGCAATTCTGATTCTGTATCATAACTCAAAAAACACTTCTTTAGTTATACCAGTTTGCTCACCCAGTATCTCTGACATAGTGGTCTGCAGGGAATCTTTAAAGTCTGTCAAATCATTATATCAGCAGAAAATATGTTCCTAATTACTGCTTTATTCCCCATCACACCTACAACATTTGCGGTCTACCTGTGGAAAAATTCCTAGGACTTTACTTGGGGTATAAATATACCTATGTAAACACTTTCAAGCACAGATCCTAAATATTCTAGAGTTTGTTGTATATTTTAGGAGACATATATACCATCATTGTTTCTTTGTAAATTACTTATCCAATCTCTTCCCAATCCTTTCTAACTTCCTCTGACTGATTCTTATAGTTTTCATGCAAAATTTTATATGGTCTAATAATTATTCCTTTTTAACAGTAGCGTCTGTTCTAGATTCTACTAAAACTCTACCAGTGCCAGTTTTTCACTTAGGTTCCACCTATTTCCTTCTCTTTGCCTGTACTCTGATATCAATCCTTGATAGGGAAGACAACCTCTAGCCTGCAGTCCAAATAAATGATTGCCCTCTTTCCATTCTATTACATTTCCCACTCTAATTACTCCCAATACACTGGTTACTTTGCCAGTTTTCTCCAACACAGCCCCCTCTTGTCAGTTGTCTGTATCCCTAATTGCAGTCATCCTATCAGAAGAATTTCCTTTTTCCATTCCTGTTTTGGCTTAGTTCTTAGAATACAGTCTGCTACTTTATGAATGTAATATTATATATGGTTACTGTTATTCTCCCTAAGGATCTACTTCCAAAAGCCTGATCTCTCCTTGTTTCTTGAGCTTCCCCACTCTTTCATCATCATCATCCCATTCCACTTTGAATCGTTTCTGCTTGTGCTATGTATAGGATTCTTAACTGTGTGGCTCTGAAATACCCCTTCAAATTAGGTAATCCCAATCAGCCTTATTCTACTGGAAGAATCAACTTATCCATCTGACTCTCACCATCTTCTCATCCCAGATAAAATCATTCAGCTCTTTATTAATTGCTATCCACAACTTCTCCTCTGGTTGATAAAAATGTGCCTGACCTGTATATAACACTAAAAGACCAAAATAGTTCAACTGCCTATATCTTGCTATTCCAGTTTCTCAGTTTTTGTATTACCTTTTTAGTCTCTTCCCACATATCCTTAGCTGCCATACTAGAATACTTTTTAATCCCTACTCCTAAGTACTTCATTTACCCCTTTCAAAACTACTTGAAAATGTACTCATAAGCAAACTCTGCAATATCTATTATAGGAAAACCTACTTATTCCTACTCAGCATGGATTCTGCCCAAAACACAGTACAACTACTGCCTTAATCTCCTTTACTAACACCATATCCCTGGCTCGTGACAACAACAAACTTGTCTCCTGTTTATTTCTAGACCTTTCTAAAGCCTTTTATACAGTATCACACTCTCTACTTATAGCTAAATTGACTATTCTTAACTTCTCTCCTGTTACTGTCACTTGGTTTTCCAGCTATCTCTCTGATCGATTACCATCTGTGAAACGGCTCTCAGCACTCCCCCCTTCCCTCCCCATAAAAATGGGCGTTCCCCAATGTTCCATACTAGGTCCACTGCTATTTAACATTTTTACAAATCTACTCTACACTTCTTGTTCTCAGTCATCTCTTGTACAATATCCAGATGATTCTACTGATTCTCCCTCTGATCTCATCTCTAAAACTCAGGTTGCTTTTACCTCTGTGGAAACATGGCTCAACCAACAACCAACTAATCCTAAACCCTTAAAAAAAAAAAAAAACTCCTACTCTTTCTCCCAAAAACTCTTAACCACCTCAAATCCTCTTTTACCATACTGTCTCTCAGTAAGACTCCAACAGTAGCTGAAACAAGCACCAAACTCCTAGGTGTCACAATAGATGATCAGCTAAAATTTGACTTGCATATCAACAACTGCATCAAGAAGACTCATCAAAAACTAGGCCTCCTATACAGAAATAGAAAGTTTCTCACCTACAAAGCTAAAGTAACACTATCTCATATCGATTTATTACCTAGTCTACTATATGGCTCTCAGATACTCATGGACCTTAATACCTCACTCCTAGCAAAACTTAACTCATCCTATAATAAGATAGCAAGATTCTCTGCCCAACATACTTTTAAAATTCATCACTGTGTTTCATTTAAACTGGCTGGAACTACCCAATTTGCTTCTTCTCTCTCAGCTTCAGATCATTCAACCTTACTACTGCCCTAGCCTATCCTCCTTTATATCCTCTACTAGACTACGTCACAGCTCCGAGCAAGACTTACTATGTATCCAAAACCTAGGACTAAAATGGGTAGTAACCTATATAGCTAGCACCCTACCACTGCATGGAACAAGCTTCCACTTCAGATTAGATTAATAAAACAACCTAAACAATTAAAAGCAGCTGCCAAAGAACACTTAAAAACACTCTGTTCCTGCCTCTGTACTCACCCACCATAAACTGTACCCACCCATAAACTCACCAATACCCCAAACATTGCTCTACTTCCTTCTGCACTAACACATCTATTCTCCCTGACCATGCCTGTCTGTCTCTTTCTAGCTTACATTATATATGCCTCATCTTAACTTCTTCCCTCCCTACATCCCCCTAAATCACCTCTTAAAAGTAAAGTACAGTTGTGTACACTTACCGTAAATGTAGATCTTCAAGTGTATTCACTGTTGCAGTCATCACATTTGGGGTTATCTGCTTGCAGTAGCCCTCAGTTGGCCTGATTATCAAAGTCTTGGGTCCTGCGTCGGTTGCTGTCTCATCTTCAATGACGTCAGGTAGTCAGGGGTATAAAGCATGCAGCCAATGCCATTACATCAGTTTTTCTTGCCCCAGATGTCAGGTGCCCCCATAATGGGAAGCAATTATATACAAGGTTACACCTCCAAATTAAAAGCAAATACACCAAAAAGCTTTAAGCATAGTAAACAAGAATAGAGGTATAGACAATAGAAGTCAGGGGGCTGGAGGGAGGGTAACCAGGACTGCAACAGTGATTACACTTGAACATCTAGATTTATGGTAAGTGTACACAACTGCACTATGTTCTTCGTGTTTCACTGTTGCAGTCATCACATTTGGGTAGATTCCCAAACCTAAATATAGGAGGAGGAAATTAGATAGCATTAGGACCAGCTATAAGGTCCTGCAAGACTGCAGTGGCAAAACTAGCTCTGGATTTAGAAAAAAATTGGCAAGTGGTAATGCTTGATGAAAGTATGTACAGGTAACAGCTTCTAAGATGTCCCTGGTAGGGACACCTCTGAGAAAGGATGTAGAGGTAGATGCAGCCCTGGCTGAATGTGGTCTAACCCCCTGAGGGGTAGGTTTTCTATGGTGCTTACAGCAGAAATGAATGCAGTTTCCTATCCACTTAGAAATGGTTTACTTTGAAATAGCCTTCCCCTCTGCCCCTGCAGCAAATGCAACCATCAGCTGTTGAGATTTCCTGAGAGGTTTTGTCCTGTCTAAATAAAATCTAAGTTGTCAGTGCACATCCAATGAGTGCAGTATTCGTTCCCCCTTGTTCTGTGGATTAGAAAAGAAGGTAGGCAAATGAATGGACTGATTAAGGTCCACACTGGATACCACCTTGGGTATGAAGGAGGGACTGGTCCTGAGGGACACCCTGTCTGCATGAAAGATGATGAAAGGCTCCACTGCCATGAGGGCCTGTAATTCAGACACTCTTCTTGCTGAAGTGATGGCTAGAAGGAAGGCTGTTTTCCAAGAAAGGAATTTCAACTCTGCATTTGCAGCTGGCTCAAAGGGAGGTAGAGTGAGTTTTTCCAATACAAAGTTGCGGTCCCAGGCTGGAGTAGGGGCTCTCCTGGGTGGTCTTAAGTTTTTTGCCCCTCTGAGGAACTGCTTCAACAGTGGATGAGAGAAGAGGGGTGATTCTGTATTGTAATGAGCTGAAATGGCTGAGGCATGAATTTTGATGGAGGAAAAGGAAAGGCCCTTGTGAAGCATCTCAGTTAAGTATTGAAGAATCTGTGGTAAATTGGGCACTGCTGTGCCCATCCCCTGAGTTTGGCTCCATGAACAGAATCTTTTCCATTTTTCAGCATAGGATTTTCTAGTACTAGGCCTCCTTGCTTCCTTGTTTACTGAGGGATGGTAACGGTGAGATCAGGTAATTAGCCAGGCTGCCAGGTTCAAGGTTTGAATCTGTGGGTGCAGAATTTGGCCCTTCTGCTGGGACAGCACGATAGGGGTCTGAGGCAGATGCCATGGTGTCAGCAGTGACACACTGCACAATAGGGGGTACCAGTGTTGGCATCGCCAGTCTGGTGCAATCAGTATTGTCCTTGGTTTGTCCTGTTTGATCTTTAGTAGTAAAAACTAAAAGCTGAAAACCACAAACTAAGTAAAAATAGGCACTGTAGCAAGTCAGTAGCACAAAATCAGGAAAGCTGGTACAATTATTTATTGAAGCGCTTTTCGTTTGCTAGCATGAGCAAACTTCTTCAGAAACCATTTTTGATTTTTTAAAAACATTTAAATAGTCACAGTTAATACCTGTTAAACCAATCGCAGCTCACACCATATTAACCACTCGCTTAAAGGCATCTAATCTACTTAAAAATATATAACACTGATAAATAAATACTAATTTAAACTGCTGTCAACATATTATAAATGCTAACAAATCATGTTGTCAAGAGTAGTGCAATCTAAATAAACATTACAAACTAAAAAGATCATATTATAATAATAAACTAATAAAATACAATACATATAATAAACTAACTAATGTATTCCACACTTAGTTATATTCTATATTAGAAAACATATGCTGTGCAATATTTAAATAATATTTAAATAATGTTTAAATAATATTTGAATACAAACAATTACCTACTATAAAGGAAACATCGCATTAGCGATTAGAATTAGCTTGGAAAATTAGATTAAACCCCTTTAATTACCCTGGGTTGAATGAAACATGCTCAATTAGTAGCATTCTTAAGTTAAGGAGTCTTAGACAATGATGCAGAATGCATTAAATCCTGTAAATCTTTATTTTCAGCACAGTCAGGAATCAACATTAATTTCTGTTTAAGCAATCCAATAATATACTGCTGATACTTTAACATATGAAACTGGCAGTTTAAGGCCCTAATGGCCAAGGTTGCAGAATTGTACACCTTCTTACCCCATCTATCTAGCGCCTGGAATCTCTATCAGAGGGGGTAGGATTTTTGGCAGTAGTAGCCTTAATGCCCTTGGGTCCTTGTGAAATGGTTTCAGGATTCGCAGTAGGATTTTTAAAAAGGAACTTGTGAGAGTCAGGAACCCTGTAATACCTATCAGGTTTTCTGGGAGCAGGAGGTAAAGAGTCAGGGGCCAGGCTAGATTTCCGAGAAGGCATCATCAACAGTGTCCAGTACAGGAGGTATAGCTAACAGCCTGTGTTGGGGCAGGAGTAAAAAATCCCTAAGCCTCTTTTTGGAGTTAGAATAATCCTGGCTTTCCCAGCGGTAATGCTCTCTAAGAGTATGCAAGGTTTCACCAAAAGAGAAATCCTCTGGAGGGGAAGCAGAGAGAATGGAGTCCTTTGCATCAGAATCCTCATAGGTAGATAAGGGTAAATCCTGGTCATCAGTGGAAACAGAAATTTCAGAGTCCTGACCAGAAGAATCAGAAGGAAAATTAGTCCTAGGTCTCTTACAGGGGGAAGGGTGGCTTCTCCTGTTTAGCGTAATAAGGTCTTCAGCCATTCTTATCATTAATTTTTTAGGCATAGGGGCCTGATCCATGAGGTCTGGGCATTGGTTTTCTAGGCATGGATCGAGTTTTAGGCCGTGAAGAAGAAGATGACGTCAGTTTGATATGCAAGTCAGTAGGCCTGAATACAACCTCAGAAGCTGGTGCCTACACAGCTGCTCCGGACCCATCCAAGGTAGAGACATCTGCAGGTTCCACAGACGAGGAAGCATCTCATGGCATACCGTACTCCGAATGGGTCTCAGCAGAGGCCTGCGAATCTGAAGTAGTGGGTATCAGGGGTTGCAAAAGCACCTCACTGAGTACCAGCGAACTGGCCACTAGCTTAGAAGCGGCGTCGGCAGCTTTGGACCTATGCGGTCTGTCTCTGTCTTTATCTTTCTATTTTTTGGAATGTCGGTAATCGGGTGGCTTACCGAAGCCATTTCTGGATAAATGAACCGAGTACCAAAATATTTAGAAGCGTAAATGAACTGATGACGAATGTTTGTGGTTTGAATAAGGCACAAAACCGACAGCGAGGTACGTTGTGGTCTGGGCCTAAGCAAGGAATGCAGTACAAATGAAAATCTTTATGAGGTATTTGCTTTCCACAAGAAATACAACTGTTAACTTTTACTGACATCAGTTTAGAGCAAGAAAAATGTTCCCCAATGGGGTACTTAGCTTATTTGAAGACTTTGGTTCTGAAACTCGAAAACAAAAATTTCAGGAGTCAGCCGACTGGCACTTGCAAACTGCTTCTGCTTCAGGTACCGCACACCAAGAAAGAGTGATGTAATGGCGTCGACTGCATGCTTTATACCCCTGACTACCTGATGTCATGGAAGATGAGACAGCAATCAACGCAGGACCTAAGACTTTGATAATCAGGCGACTGAGGGCTACTGTAAGCTGATAACCCCAAATATGATGACTGCAACAGTGAAACACGAAGAACATCCAATGTCTACATAATACTAACACTTTAAGACTGCAATGAATATTTCTATTCCATTTTCAGATATAGTCTGCATTACTAACAATTTATATATATATATATATATATATATATATATATATATATATATATTCGAAACTTGGATAATGTAAATATCAGCAAAAACAAATGTTACTGTATCTGTAATTTTTTTTTATTGTAATGAATAATGTTGTTGGAGCTTTTCTCACCCAGGCCAACACTGAAAATGGGCTATTTTGTAGCTCAGTCGGACTTTTCCCAGTCAACAAATGTAAAATAAATAAATACAAATGTTGTCATGCCCCCATAAATATGAATATTGCTGAACTAGTTTGTGTTTGGGTACATAATTTACAGCTATTGCTTCTGTTTTAGCTTCAATAATTTTGTATTCTGAAAAAATCTGAAATTGCCTCCAGATGTTCCACAAAACTGAAATGCTCTGGTTTAATCAGGTATAAAATAATATCTGCAAATAGAGCCAGCTTTTCTTGACTACCATACCAAATATATCCTTGAATATCTGAGTCTCTTATTTTCTTTGCCAGTGGTTCTAAATATAATGCAAATAACAAAGGGGAAAGAGGACATCCCTGCCTGGTTCCTCTGCTCAAACAGAAATTATCAGAGAGGAACTCATCTATGTTAATCTTGCCTCCAATCCCTCAAATATTCCCCTAATTAACCTTAGAAATGTTATCAAGGGATGCAAATGCTTCCATTGTCCTGCTCATAAACCCCTAGCTTATTCTGTGAAATGCTTTCTTTGCATCAAGACTGACCAACAACATTGGACTGCAGGTCAGAGATTGCTTTCTCTACCAAGGATTGATATCAAGAGTATAGGCAAAGAGAAAGAAATAGGGGGTCTTAAATGAAAGACGAGCACTGGTAGAGTTTTTAGTAGAATCTAGAACAGAAGCTACCGTTAAAAAAGGAATAATTAGCACAGCATATAAAATATTACATGATAACTATAAGAATTCATCAGAGGAGGTTAGAAAGGATTGAGAAATGAGACTGGATAAGCACTTCACAAAGAAACAATGTGGGATATATGTATGCCGCCCAAATATGCAACAAAATCTAGAGGATTTAGGATTTTTACTTGGAAATGTTTACATAGGTATTTTTATGCCCAAATATACTCCAGAGGATTTTTCCTTGGGTAGACAACAAATGTAGGTGGCCAGATGGGGAAGAAACAGGTAACTGGGAACATATTTTCTGGGAGTGTACTGAGTTGGCAGACTTTAAAGACTTCTCTACCAAAGATATTTGGTAAGCAAATTGGTGTATCTAGGGAAATGATTCTTAAGAGCTCTGATACAGAATCAAAATTACCTAGACACAGTAAGGCCTTGCTGAGTCTAATTATGGAGGCTGCCAAAAAAAAAACAATTACTAGAAAATGGAAATCTAAGTCTAAACCAACTGTAGTAGAAGTAGCGAATACAGTAACAGAGTTAAAACGACTGGAATTGGGAAATGTAGAAAAGGGTAGGAGCACATTACATAAAAAAACTGGAATTGTGGGAACAATAGATACATGGGAGGAATGAGGTTTAACAGAAGGGAGGAACTGAATGAGTTATGTAATGTTTGACAATGATTGGGTAGATTATACATGATGTATATTGTTTGCAACAAAAATTACGTCAATATGGTTTGTATAATGCTTGCAACTAAAATTATGTCAACATGGTTTGTTTTCATTTACTTAAATGCATGATTGCTTGTCATAAATGAAAATTTAATAAAGATGTCTTTTGTTTAAAAATATAAGCACTTCTCTTTTCTTTTATCCCAGGTATTCCACTGAATAACCATGCAGAAAACCTTTCTTTATCAAATTCACATGTTCAGTCCTTTCCAAAAGTGTTACCTGTAGCACAGCTGTTTGCATGCTACAGTTTTTTAAATACAGATCACTACTCTTTATTTACTGTATGTATCTGTGAGACCAGTAACATCTGAAGATAATACATAAAGTGTCATTATGTTAAAAAGTTATAATTACCACTTTTTATTTGTAACATTTTAAGTATCTAGTTCCAGCTTTTGTGTTACATGCACATACTAATATTTGGCAGATTGATCTTTAGAAGTATATATTTTTTGTACTTAATCTGTTTCAGTGACAGTTAACAAAACTGTGCTGCATTAATTGATTTACTTCAGATTGTTTTTCTCAGTGTCTACATTTTGTTTTCTGTTTTACTGATAGTTAACAAACTGTAGTGCTTTTATTTATTTGCTTGATATTTCTGTTCACTGTCTAGATTCTGTTCAGCTGGTTTCATAGTGGGGGTTGGTTTACTTTCTTTTGAAGCCAGCCTATCCTAGCTGTGAGCACAGCGTTTTGTGTTATCTGATGTCCTAAGGCTCTTAAGTTTTCCTTTATACTACTGTATAAGGAGTTACAATTCTGTGAGACTGTATCAGTATCTTAGCTGCTCCTTGTGGCCTAGCTGTGACTGATTCGATAGTCATCTGGATACAGAAAGCCTATAAGTATATATATATATTTCTTGCAATTAATCTGTTTCAGTGATAGTTAACAAAAATGTGATGCATTTATTGATTTGCTTGAGATTGCTTTGTTCTGTGTCTGCATTTTGTTTTTCCCACCCTCCCAGCCATGTGTTGTTGCATTTTTAAAATTTGTGGATTTGGAATTGCCTGCCACTGCTGTAAATTTGATTTTGGACACTCCTCCCAGTCCCATCTCATTTGCTTACTGTACTGAGTACAGTGTGATAATTTGGGTAGGGCTACCCCCTTGCTTCATTGATTTTAGACACTCCTCCGAGTCCAATATCATCAACTCAATCTACTGTGTGTAGAGAGAGCATTGGGTAGGCCAACTCCCTTAGTTTCTTAATCTCGAATTATCTTCTGTTCCTTCCCTCTCCAAAAATAATTACACTTTATTCAACTGCTTTTACTGTGATTGTCTTCTTTCTACTTTATTACCTTATTCTGCCTTTCCGCTTGCTCTTAAGCATTGAAGTGCTTTTATTCTGCTATATTTACTGCTTGTTAGTAGCCTGATTAAATTTGTCTGCTATTCTAACCCTCTTAGTTTTAGTTTTAGCACTTGGGCTTCAGGGCAGTTATTTTACATTTAAGAAAGTTTTAGTGGTCTGCACTGTTGTGGACAATTCCTTACCAAAACCCTCTCTCCATAAGTCCATCCAAGTTTCAGAACACTATGTCTGGACAATTCTCATCAGTTTCTCCTGGCAGCCTGGTTGACATGGGTATACTGATTGTAGCAACTGCCTCATGTTCACTGACAACCCTCTTCTCCTAGCACATAATTCTTCTACTTGTGAGAAATGCATCAATATCAGTAACCTGATATCCATGCTCTCTTGAACCACAGTCAGTACTCCTGACAAAGAGGAGATCGCCAGCACAAACATCACACCACCCACATCACATAGCCAAACACAACACAAACACACGCCAATACAGAGGTCCTCAAAAAAAAACTTACCTAAACAGCAGAGACCTCCAAAACATACTTTTAAACATTCCACACCTAACACCAAACACATGACAGACAGCAGAGCGTCTCTCAAACACAGCCCATAAGGCATAACAATAAACTCATACAGCCCATAAGGCACAACAATAAACCAAACATACTAGTCACTGGTAACTCAATTGTGAGACACACTGACATCCCCCTCACCAGGCTTGACAACGAGAAGATCATGGTCATTTGTCAGGTGCCAGAATCCAACACATCACACATGCACTTAAGTCTCTCCACAACAGGTACAAGTATGACTTTGTCATTGTTCATGTTGGTGTGAATGACTTGAGACATACCTCCCTGGACTATATGAAGTGAGACATGATTGAGTTGTCAGAGTATGTGTCCCAGGCAGGTCTGACCCCAGTCCAAAGCATCATCCTACCTTCACCAAGAATGATACCACAATATCAACAAAAATAATTGACTTCAACAACTGGCTTAGTTTCTGGAGTCATTCCAAGGGGATCCAGTATCTGTCTGCCTGGAATGACATGGTTGACAGGCATCGATGCTGTGACAGAGATGGCCTCCACTTGTCACCTCTGGGATACAGGATTCTGGTCAAGGCTCTTGCCTCCCCCATTGTGCCTTTTTTAGGCAATGTCCCACAGACAAATTTTCAAACATAAAAGATCTGTCAAAAAATAAACTGAAGGTCATGCGGCTTAATGCTAGGAGCCTTAAACTGAAAATGCATTCACTGGAGGCTCTCCTACCACTGGAAGATGTGCAGTCAAGGAAACTTGGTTCAAGGCTGCGGAGAGCACCCCTGCCTTTCCAGGCTACAGCTCATTCCACACATTCCGACCTGAAAATGAGGTCAGGAATACTAAGGGTGGTGGAGTTTCTATTTTCATTAAAGACAAGCACACTTCCAGACTGGTTTGCCAGCATGATGCACTAGAACTTCTCCAGGTGCATCTGACAATTGGCAAGAAACCCATCCAAGTTATAGCCAGCTATAGACCCCCTTCATGACTCAGGACACCCACTCCTCCTAGCTGGACCTACTTGACTCCATCAAGGTATCCCCTAACACCTGATCCTTGGTGACTTCAACTACCCCACCATAAACTGGGTGAACTATTCCTGCTCTAATACACTCATCCAATGATTCATTGACTTCATCAATTCTAATGCATTAGACCAGCTTGTCTCATCACCTACATGGGGAGATAGCATTCTAGACTTGGTTATCACCAACATGGGTGACCGCTGTACCACCCCATAGCAAGTTCTCCCCTAGTGAGATCAGACCATCGGTCTGTTTCATGTGAAGCGTCTATCCTGTCCAACCCCCCCCCCCCCCCAGCCATAACCAGGCTAAAAAACTTCTCAAAAACTGATACAACCATCTAAAGGGGTATCAGTAGCTTCACACCACCGCCCCCTCAGAGGATGCAGACAAATATGTGAACAGTATGCCAGTGCAGTACACAAGCTCCTGTACAACTGTATTGACTCAGCCATACCCAAGAGAACTAAAACCTGCTCCTCAAGGAAATACCAACCTATCTGGTGGACATCCTCTATCAGCAGGCTTTACAATAAAAGGAAGAAACTGTTGTCCAAGAGTAAAAAGGCACAAATTCCCAAATAGAAAAACTCCCTCCTTAGCCTCAACAAGCAAATTAAATCACTAGTGAAAACCTCCAAAGCCAATTATGAACTGAAACTAGCCTCCAAAACAAAGGCTAACCACAAAGCCTTTTTCAGTTATGCCAGAAACCTCTATTGCAAAGATCAGGTTTGTTCCAAATTAGTTCTTAGTGATACACTGATCCTGTTGTCTTAGCCAACCTGCTAGCAGATAGGTTCAGTGCAAACTTCACCCCCCCGTCCCCCCAAAGGCCCATTCGACATCCCCGATACTTGCCCCACACCTCACTTCTCCAAGGCAAAGAAAACAGCTTCCATGGGACCTGATAGTATCCCAGACTAGGCTTTACTAGAAAAGCTCACCAGACTCTGCTACAGTTTGCTGTGAAGGAAAGGTTAGTTTGCTTTTTATTTGTTGTATTTTGTATTACTTTATTGCCTTTTTATATTTTGAATACTGTGTTTATTTTCTTTACCTTGTGTTTTACTTGTATTCTGCTTTTAACTGCATATTAAAACTTCAAAAGGGACCACAGCTCTGTCTCCTGCGAGTCAGGCAGAAATTAGAACTGATCAATTAAGGACTCATACATAAGATAGAAGAGGTCACTTAAGGTTAATCATTTGTGAACTGAGGGGGTGCAGCTAGGAACTAAACCTTTTATTTAAGGGGTAAAATAAAACATTTCAGAGCTTTACTAGAAAAGTTCACCAGACTCTGCTACACTTTGCTGTGAAGGAAAGATTAGTTTGCTTTTTATTTCTTGTATTTTGTATTACTTTATTACCTTTTTATATTTTGAATACTGTGATTTGTTTTCTTTACCTTGTGTTTTACTTGTATTCTGCTTTTAACTGCCTATTAAAACTTCAAATGAGAGCACAGCTCTGTCTCTTGTGAGTCAGGCAGAATTTTTTTCCCCACTCACCCACCCACTTACTTTCACGTTCTTAAATACCACTGTCTTTCTAGTTGCCTGCCTCTTATGTTAATTTGATCATACATCTCACTTCCTCTCTGCTTTCACTGGCTTGTGTGAGTAAGCACACAATTATCATTTTGTGCAATCACTCCCCTTCGACTATTTAAATTTATTGGCCATCCTACTGTATTCCATAGTACCAGAATACAAACGTGACCACCCCCTTTCAATCTATCTTGCTGTTTTTAAAAATAGTGACTATCCACTAAAACTTAACTTTTTAGACAGGTAAAACTTAAGTTGCCATCTTTCACATCTGACTTATCTAGTCTGCACTCCGGTTTTAGGATAAACAATTTTTTTCATCTTACCTTTAAGCATCCCTGAGACTATCACTTGCTCTAATACCTGCTGGAAGCACTAGGAAGCCTTAAACTGATACAAGCACTCAACTCTCCTTGTTAATAAGGAAAAATTAATCATAGGCACTAAACAGCCTATAATTGCAAAGTACCTTGCTAAGGTAAAGGAAAACAGCTCCTGTACTTTACAAAAAAAGCACCAAACTAGGCATGTCCAAGGGTCAGATTCCAGTGATTTCTCCTGTCCACCTGGTGAATCTGGGCATACTGGGGCAATGCAGCAATTGCCTCATGTACACAGACAACCCTCTCCTCCTACCACCCAACACTACAACCTGTGAGAGATGTACTTACATAGTCAAACTGGAAGCAAAGCTCTCTCCACCAAAGATTGTGCTAGACAGTCAAGAGGAGAAGGTTAACACCCACACTACACCTCAAGCAACACATAGCCCTTCTAAACCCACACCACCAACACCCACACATAGCAACATTAAATCCACATATGCAGAGGCCCTTAACTGTAACCTGCCCAAGCAACAACGACCTCCAAAGCTGAAATGCAAACACTGACTACAACTAAACTTTTTGTTTATACAAACTTTTGTACTTCTTCCTTAACATGTCCTACATCAAAAAATGATTTTGTCCCTCCAGGGGAGAATATGCTGAAGATTGCTGGGTGCAGAAGTTTGAATCTCATGCCTGCTACTTGACATTCCCTGATTAGTGGTATACATTTGCTTTTCTTATGCCTGGTGTATAGTGAGTAATCTTTTGCCACAAACACTTTGCTGTCGCACACTTTTAGTACTTTGTCCTTCTTTCACAGTTTTGTCTGAATCAAGTTTTTCTGCTGATAGGTTTGCATCTTTACTACTAAAGGTCTAGGATGCTTTCCTATAGCTAGGTTTGGAGCATACACACAATGTGCTGTTTCAATTAACAACTCCTGCTGTGGAATACCAGTCAAGTTGCTTATTTTTGCTTTCATAAAATGAATACAGTCTGTTCCTTCCAGCTTCTTTGGTACAGCAGAAAAATTCAGGTTTTCTCTATGTGCTCTATCCTTTAATTCTATTATTTTTTGAAACATCTCCCCCTTGAGCAGTCTATATTCAGCCAGCCTTTTCTTCACTTTGATCACTGATTTTTGCAGTTCTATCACCTCATCTGAATATCTGTTTAAAGGTCCTTCCATTTTTTCCAGCCTTTTGTTATTTGAATTGATATACTCCATTAATATTTCATTTATTTGAATCAACTCTGAGTACATTTGAGTTATTTTTTTCCCTTTAGGTTACTGGAAGTCATGTCGTGTACCAACTCTGGAGCTTGCACTGCTTTTTGCTGAACAGCTACAAAGTTCTTCCCAGTCAGTATTTTTCCTCACCTTTTCTAACTGATTTTCTTTCAGGTTCTTTGAATTTCCTTTTTTTCTGGGATCCAAGCAGTGCACTTACTAGTCAGTTACTGAAATTTCCCCCAAAATATGAGTTTATTGGCTCCCTCTTTTGAGTTTTTGTTTTTCACACTGGGAGAGCTGACATTAAGCTGTTACTCAATGTGCAGCCATCTTGGAGGTCTTCAAACTCCAGCTTTGGTGCAAGACATGACACAGTAATCTAGTGGAAAAAAATCAAATGTGCTTAAAGTTGATTACAATAATGAAACACTGAAGGAATATATCAGCTGAAATACAAAAGGCTGGAAAAATGGGAGAAGCTTCAAAACAGATACTCAGATGAGCTGATAAAACTGCAAAAATCAGAGGTCAAAAATGAAGAAAAGGCTGGCTGAATATCAAATTGCTCAAGAAGAGATGTTTTAAAAAATGCCAAAATTAGAGGCCAGAGCATGTAGGGAAAACCTGAGATTTTCTGCTATACTAGAGAAATTGGAAGGAACAGACTGCATTAATTTTATGAAGGTATAAATAAGAATCTGAACTGGTATTTCACAGCAGGAGTTGTTAATTGAAAGGGGACATTGTGTGAATGCACTAAATCTGGCCATGAAAAAGCAGCCAAGACCTCTAATAGTAATGGTTCAATCTCACCAGCAGGAAGAATTGATTTTGATAAAACAGTACAGAGTGGAAAATGATTACTTACTGTTATAGCATTGGAATCTCAAACACATTTTGAGACACTAGTTTATAAAATCTTCTCTGAGCAGTATGTGTGAACAATCTTTTATATGAATGTCAGTGACTGAAAACATGACAGGAATTAACAAAAAGAAAATTGCAAGAAAATGCAATGCCTAGTTTAAAGGACCTCAGCTGAAATAGTGCTTATATAGAACTTCTCTCTCTTGGACCTCAGATAAGATAGAGAGAGAAATTCTATAAAAGCACTATCAAAGCATAATTATCAAAATAAACTAATATTTACATTGATTGGAATTAATTCCTCTAAAAGGCAGACATTAACTAGCTATACGACTTCACAGCAGCTCACAGAAATGTCAGTATGCTACTAGGATAAAATTAGCATGAAAAGTTCACAGCAGAATTGAAAAAAGAGTAATTTTATTCCAGCAGCAAGGGAATGTTGAGAAACAGGTGTGAGATTTAAGTTGCTGTATCCAGCTGCCCTCAGAATATTTATCCTGGAGTGTCAAAGTCATTTTTGGTGAAGAAAATGCTAAGGCAGAAATACACAAGTTTGTCCTACAAAAGGTCAGTTATGAAACAGAAGGAGACTCTGCTTCTTATTCTTCTGATAATAAAGCTCATGGAGACACTATTCCAGTGAAACCTTTTTCCAATGTTAGAAAAGGAAATTGTTTGAGAGAATAAGAAAAACACAGATGCTGACTAGAAGAGCCAAGAATATGCTGTAAAAAACAGAGACTGGAGCTGGAAGATGGAGATTAACAGAAAGAAAATCAGCAACTTGGAAATTAATGAATAAAAACGGGAATACAAAGCATTAATCACATTTGCTAAATATGATTACAGAGCCTGGGAACTATCACTCCATTAGCCTGACGAGTCTGAAATGCAAAGCTATGGAACGCATCATTATGGACCTAATAAATAGGGAATCTCCAAACTCTGGATCTCACACAGTTCGGTTTTGTGAAGGCTAGATCATGCCTGCTCAACTTGGTCGACTTCTTTGAGTCAGTCACCAGAGCTGTGGATGAAGGCAAGGTGGTTCATACACCCTACCTTGATCTGGCCAATGCCTTTGATACCATTCCCCACTCAGGAATCATAGAAAAACTCACTAAGCTAGGCATCAACCCCTATATCAGTAGGTGGGTTGCAAACTGGCTCACAGATAGAACCCACAGTGTGAAAGTAGCTGACTTCAAGTCAGACTGCCGACCAGTCACGAGTAGAGTCCCACAGCGATCAGTCCTGGGTCCTCCCCTGTTTGGTACCTACTTCTCAGAAGTCCAGGCCAACACAAAGAGACTCTGGCTCACAAAGTTCACAGACGATTGCAAGTTGGGAGCCATTATTAACTCCCCAAGTAATGTTGACATCCTACAGAAAGGCCTCACTGAGACCAACGACTGGTGTCAGAACCATGGCCTTAAGCTCAATACCAAGAAAATATGTCATCATCCCCTTTGTGCTGTGGATGAAGGCAAGGTGGTTCATACAGCCTACCCTGATATGGCCAAGGCCTTTGATACCATTCCCCACTCAAGAATCATAGAAAAACCCAGTAAGCTAGGCATCAACCCATATATCACTAGGTGGGTTGCAAACTGGCTCACCGATAGAACCCACAGTATGAAAGTAGCAGACTCCAAGTCAGACTGCCTACCAGGTACGAGTGGAGTCCTAAGTCCTCTCCTGTTTGGTATGTACTTTTCCGAAGTCCAGGCCAACACGAAGGGATTCTGGCTGACAAAATCCGCAGACAATTGCAAGTTGGGAGCTATCATTAACTCCCCAAGTGATGTTGATATTCTACAGAAAGGCCTCACTGAGACCAACTACTGGTGTCAGAACCATGGCCTTAAGCTCAATGCCAAAAAATGTGTTGTCATCCTCTTTGGGAAAAACCCAGTTCCTATGAATTACCACATCGATGGTAGTCCAATGAACACAAAAGGCGTTATAAGAGATCTGGTATGACAAGTTGACAGCAACCTCTCTTTTGACCACCACATTGCCACTGGGGTCAGAAAGTCCTTCTATGTGGCACACCTCATTACTAAGGGTTTTGCATCCAGGAGGAATGATGTCATTATCTCCCTCTACTCTTCCCTCATTAGGCCAATCATCAAGTACAATTCCCTATTTAGCATGTACCTCACTATACACCTGCAACAACTGGAAAGGCCACAAAAGTACCTCACAAAGAGGATCCTAGGTCTTAAACACTTGTCCTGTATGGAAAGACTCAAAAAACTCCTACTATTCTCTGTCACATATCGCCTTCTACTGAATTTCTGCTTGGCTTACAAAGTCATGTCTGACCCAGCTCTGTTAGAAATGCTACATCTAAAGAAATCCCATTCCCTCTGCACCACATTATCCAGAGACCTCTACCTCATTACCACAATCAACAGAACATGCTGGAAGCACAGGTTTATAACCCAGAGACTGCCCATGCTATGGAATAGACTTCTCATACATCTCAAACAGAGCAACACACTGGCCCTCTTCAAGAGAAATCTTGATCAGTGGATGGGAAATAGAAAATTCACCTGGGGATCACTCCAGTGGTTCTACTCGACAGAGGCACTGAGAACTAAGGTCAGGTGGCACAATGCCAGGGTAATCCTATGAGCTAGGCTTATAAAGGCTCCAGGGCCATTAGCCTAGTATACACCTATGAACCTATTATGGAACAAGAAAATGTGGAACTTTTTTGATTTTGTTAAACTTGTCAGGACTCCAAAACATATGCCTTACTTCATATCCTTAACGTATGAAGATTAAGGACAGGAGAAGAGGAAGAAAGAGGTAACTGTAAGTAAAACAAGTTTTTTCTTACCAGTATTGCATGTAATACAGTAAAACATTTTCAGTTACTTTTGTATGTTATAGGGATAGTAAAGTAACAGGTGCCATGTTTTCCTTCTTTCTTTCTTTCTTTCTTTCTTTCTTTCTTTCTTTCTTTCTGTTTAGTTTTAAAGCGACAGTCCCAGAGATTTTTTTGTTTTGATTCTGGTCATTATTTACATTTTCGATCTAGCTTTCTGAGCATGCCCCAGGTTTGGCTTCAGGAGTTGGTGGAGGGGTACTTACAGGAAGTTTCAATGGTCTTCGCCAATTTCCATCTCAAATTGCAGTTATACTCACAACAACTCTCACTGAGTCATTCATTAGTTTTACATGAGCGTTTTATTCTCAAAGAAAAGTAGCCTTCCAGGAATATTATGACCTCACTTGCCACTATCTTGCAGGAAAGCATATGAGCAATGCAAAGCTAAAACATTAGTTATAGTTTTCTATTCATTTCATTTCATATTCTATGTGGATTTCTGAATGCCAGCTAAGTGCTATGATGTGACTGCCACATGCTCTGTACAAAGCATCAGAATGATGCAAGTTTTGAACAGCAGTAGAAACAGACTTCTTTTTTTCATGTTTTATTTTTTGATCTTTGAATACTAGCCAAGTGTAATGGTTTTCTGACCTGCTGTAAAAAAAACTTATGTGTGGCACAAACAACAGATTCATTTTAAACAATTACTTATTATTTATTTATTTATATATATTTTAATATGAATAAATAATTAAACAATGAAGTCCAAAACTTACTGTCACAGTGGGGGTTGTACAGTACAGCAACCTGACATACTGATTATGAGATTGCTTTACTACAGAGTAAGGGGAACCCGTTAAGAAACTGCTAAGATTTAGTATGAATTCATTACACTATACTCTTTTGACTGTACTGCTTACAGTTACGCTATGAAGAATAAATAAAGGAAATAAAGAGCTACACAATTAAGATAAGCTTTTTGACAAGTGTATAAAAAGTAAACACTGACAGTCTTGCCTACACACCCCCACCACAAACACACACAAAATGTAATAACCTTATTGTTTCCCAGTGAATGGAGCTGAAAGCTTTGACAGGAAATGTTAATTGTGTTCATCAGAGGGCATGAAACCAGGGCTGCATAAAGTAAAAACCTGGACAAAAGTATGTTTAAGATAACAGGCTGTAATCTTAGGTTGTTGTGGTGAAAGATGGGTTGTAAATGTATAAAGAGCATGATATAAGTAAAATTGATATGCTTTCTCTTACAAAGGGGAATGGATTAAGGCCCTTGGCTTGATCTAACAACATGTTTAAATGGATGGAAAATACATAAAAGTACATTAAATGTGATGGAAAGTTTTTCATTAGCAAATAAATCATCAACATGAGAAGCTTATAGCTGAAGGCACTGTATATCTGGTTCTCGTGTTTCTATGGAAACAATCTGATAAAAGGTCAACAAAAACAGAACACTTTTCTTTTTTATTGGCTAAAAGATGTTTTCTGAAAGCATTCAAATTGTTCTTTACATCTGGAAGAGGAATATAGAAAAGACAAAAACAGACAGCATTTAGTGTAAGCAGCAGCACATGCTGTACCATGCATTTTAGCAAGGATAACCTTCATTATAGGTCAATTAAAGACTGATAGCATAGCTGTCAATCTGGGGCAATTGTTCCTATTAGGAGGCTTAAACTTCATTATTTGAAGATGTACATGGTTTTATGTGTTTGTACTAAATAGGTTATGGAGGGTGGGGTTTTTTTTGAGGGTTTTCATTAAAACAAAAAGTTTTATAAGGTGTGACATAGGTAAATGAATATGACAAGAAGAAACTATATAAAAGATAAACCTGACAAATGTTAGTGTATGCATTTAACACAAAATGTGAAACTAGAGAATGGGTGGGAATAACAGCTTCTTAACATAATGGAAACAGTTTCCATATTATCTTTGAATGTGAATGGTCTTACTGGTATATACAAAAAAGAAAGACTCCTGAACTATATTAAGAAATGCAGAGTGCAAATAGCTACCTTACATGAGCCATATTTGGAAAGAACTTAGCATGTACATTTGATAAATAAATGATTTCAGGATGGTTATTCAGTGGAATATCTGTGACAAAGGAAAAAGGAAGTATTTATATTAATTGTGAGAGAAGCTCCAATAATGATAGAAGAGGGAAAAAAAGATTAAGAACTGTAGATTTGTAACACCTAGGGCTACTAGCAAGAGAGGAAGATTATACTGGCATGTTGTTATATTCCTAAACCTGGTACAATAGAGCTTAAGAAAATTCTGGGAGAAATAATCAGCTTTCAGAAAGGAATATTACTTATAATGTGTGGTTAGAAATTGATTTGCAACAGTGAGAATGTATGTGTGGGGCCTAGAGGGGAAAGTATAACAAAAGATGGTAGATATTTGAAAAAAGTTATGAAAATATTTGGTATGGAAGATGTGACTTCAGTAGTATGAACTTGGAGAGAATTTACATAGTATTCCCCAAGGTACAAAAACTGGACTAGGCTAGACGGAAATTATATTTCACAGGAACATTTAATTTAACTTTTTGATACACATCCAATAACTATTTCAGATTATGCACCAATAATAACTAAAATAAAAACACAGGGTAGTGAAATAAAAATGAGACACACTGGTGTTTCTCCAACTATCTGTTAAACACAGAGGAATTTAAGGAATGGGTAGTGGAAATTATTCAGTTGTTATTAAGGAATATAGACATTTCTTCAGAAAATATAGCTAGGGAGTAGGCTAAAATGAAAGTGGGTTTTAAAAACAGGATACAAATAAAAGAACTATAGATATGGTTAAGAAGTAACAATAATTATTTAGAATGGCTGACAAAGGTGAAAGTATTGCAGAATAGGGAGATTAGGGGGAATCCCAGATAACAAGAAGGGGGCAACTGCAGAGTTGAGGGACTACCTGAATAATATGCATGAGTTTCGAAAAATTGCTCTTAAGCATTTTTTCTGATAACTTCAGAGCACAAAAGCTTTTAGCACAATGGCTCTGGCAACAGAAAGTTGAAGAGGTTGTTGCCAGGCTTAGGGAGCATATAGTAAGAAAAATAACCAAAGATCCTGTAAAGGTATTAGACATATTTTGGAAATTTTATGAAAATCTATACAAAGCAAATAAATGTGGAAATCAAGAATTAAATATGCCAATATTAGAGGTAGATAAGACTCAATTATTAACAGATAGTCTAGGAGGAGATTAAATAAAACTGGTGATATATAAACAATCTATAGGACTGTCTTTAGGAATACATGGTATTCCTGTGGAAGTCTGTAAACTAGGAGGGAAGAAAAGGATAAAGATCTGGAAGGTTTTGTTTAACAGTATTTTAAAAGGAAGAGAAGCACCTAAGCCACGATCATAAAGTGTGATGTCTATAATGTCTAAAAGAATGGCAAAGGTGATGCCAAAATTGATAAGACATGGGCCAATGAGGTTTCTTAGAGGGAAGACACCATTAATAGAACAATATGATGATCCAGAAGGAAGGAGAATGTAAGAAAATACCACTGTTATTGGTTGGTCTTGATGCAGCAAAAGCATTCAACGGAGTAAACTTGGATTTTATGAGTAGAGTGATGGAAGCATTTGCATTCCCTGATACAATAATCAGGTTAATTAGGAGGATATATGAGAAATTGGAGGTGAAAAGTAAAGTGGGGGATGGATTCCTCTCTCATACATTCTGTTTGAACAGAGGAACCAGACACGGGTGTCCTAGTTCCCCTTTGTTACTTGCATTATATTTAGAAACACTGGCAAAGAAAATAAGTGACTCAGAAATTCAAGGATACAACTGGTATATTAATCAAGAAAAGTTGGCTTTACTTCCGGATGACATTATTTTGAACCTGATAAAACCCAAAAAGGACATTTCAGTGTTGTGAAACATTCTGAGACAGTTTCAAGTCTTTTTGTGATCCAAAAATGAATGAAGATAAAACAAAGGTAAAAACTGTAAACAATGTACTCGTACACAACTAGGTTCAACAATACCACATTTACGGGGACATGATAAAATGAAGTACTTAGGAGTATGGGTAAAAAAAGATTTTGTTTTTGCAGCTACGGATATAATGGAGGAGACTAAACAAAACATAACACAAAAACTGAAAAGCTGGATGCTCTGTTTATGGAAATGGATAGGAATATACAATCAGAGAAAATGTTTATAATCCCTTTAGTTTTTTACACAGGTCAGGCATATTAACCAGAAGTTGTGGATAGCAGTTAATAAAGAGCTGAAGGATTTTAACTTGAAGGGGAAGAGGGCAAGACTGATATGGGATACATTACTTCATTCAATGGAGCAAGCAGATTTAGCATTACCTGATTTGAAGCAGTATTTCAGACTTTTACTTATTTCACCTGTGGTTTCTTTCAATTCCCAAACATATCTGTTTGGACATTGTCTTTTGTTCCTGTTTGGTCCGGTGGAATTTCCCATTTTAAATTCATATTTTTGGGTACAGTGGTTGGCAGCTTCTGCCCATATGGACATGGTTTCTTCTGATGTTGCTTCTTCAAACGAAGCTCACAGTGTGATTGACCTATCCCAGCTTGTTGCTTTACTTACTCAACAACAAGAACTTTTGTTGTCTTCCCTTAATTCAACTCTCACCGGCAACTCAACTCGAGAATAACTTTTAGACTGAAGCAGCAGTATCCCTCCCATCAATTAAATGGTTGGGTCTGTAATCCCTTGGATGATAGATTTTTGTCTCACAATGATCTGAATATGAATGGAGCTAGGACACACACACATTTTGGGGTTAAAACTCACCAGGGTGACAATGCCAACCGTGAACTTCACCTTGGCACATGCCCATGTCCCTCAAGGGACTTCGGCAATTCATTACAGGAAGAATTTTCTTTTTTGTCAAATCAGCAAATGCACCACTTTGATTCCTCTGACATGAGAACTATGACTCAGGAAATGGAAAAAAAAACTGCTAAAGGTGTGCACCCTACAAATCGATAACCTTTACCTTAGGCAATGGGTGAGGAAAAAACAGGTCCCTAGAGAGTTAAGACTTTATAAGATCCCTTCTGGCATCCAGAATGATTCAGACGAACTTGTAAAATTGTTTGACATGTTTAACTGACATGGACTCCAGCTTCTTGAATTTATTATTAAATTCAGTGTTATAAGATTCAATTTTGAAGGATATCAATGTGTTAAATAGCAAGATGACTGATGATTTTATTTGATTTTTATAGTCATAATTATGATAGAATTTTAAATACATATGTGAACCTACAAAGGAAATGATTAAAACTAAACAAAGGAAATTAACAAGCGATGATGCAGACTATTGTGAAGGAAATGAGTATCCTATTAAAGGCTGTATGAGGGGTTTTGTTGAGGCTAGAGCAGATTTAGTCCATACAACCTCTACTAATTCAGATATTGACAATTCAGGTGCACCTGTGTGTTCCCCCCATTTTATTGATTTAAGTGATTCCCTAACAGACAACTCCCTTTATCCATGCTCCCTCCCCAGGAAACTGGAGAGGTTAAAGAGCAAGCAATCCAGGGCAGGGTCCTAGAATCTTGACCACAGACAACTCCCCTATCAATTGATCAGAAACAACTTTCACAGGACCCTGCACGGGGGGGGGGGGGCGCACTGGAAAGATTGGTAACTTAAACAAATACAGGCAAAGTCATTATTATTAGTCACAATTTTTTTCACTATTTACAACTAAAGTCACTTGATTCTTGAGGACGACTACTTTTCTTGTTTGAGAAGGGCTTTAATTTTGTACTTTCTAGGAAAATTAATATCACTGACGTTGTGGTGGATTTAAAACTTTACACCAGGAAATTGAACTTATCAGTGTTGTATGGTACTAAAAGACGTTTTCTACTTCTGAAGCTCCATTAATTAATTCTTTTAAAAAGAAAAGTATTTTTAACATCCCATAATAAGACTATTGAACTGTTTGAGAAGGCTTGCATACGTGATCTATATGCCCTTTCAATGGATAAAAGTAGATGGTACTATAATTTGAGTAAAGCTGAGCAAATGTTGTCAGAATCCATCAGTAAAGCTAAATCGCTGAGAGTTATGAAACCCACCAAAGGGGGTGGAGTGGTTATTGTTGACCAGATTGATTATTGTAGAAAGAATTTTAAACTTTTGCAAGATGAAACTAGGTATGCTACTATGTTGAAAAACAAAAGTAACATTGCCTATTGGAAAACTGACCTGTTTTAGAAGACTCTGCTTCCATCTGAGGTGTTCTGCAGTCTATATGCAGGATGACCTGAAATTTGGTAAACTGATTACATGTGTTACTGATGAGGCATATCTGCAAAATAACTTGACCATTTGGGCAAAGGATAATAATATGTTGATAAATACATAAAAAAAAAACTAATCATATGAGATTTGGGAGACATAAAGTGAAAGGTGAATATTTAATGCAGCACACAGTGACTGAAATTGTAGACTCATTTGGGGATCTGGGTATATGGGTAGATTCAGCTATGAGTTTTTTCTAATCATATCAACCAATTGGTTAATGACAGTTACAGAACTACAGGTTGTATAAAAAGATGTATAAAATCTAAGAAATCAAACATTATGAAGTCCAAATTTGAGTATGGAATAACAATATGGAAACCCTATAAGAAAACAAGCACAAGTAAACTGGAAAGCATACAGAGGAATTATACTAAGGGCATCCATAGATGTGAAAATTTAAGTTATTATGAACGACTAAACTATCTGAACTTGTACAGTGTCTCTTACAGATATCTAAGAGGAGATATTATTCAGATATATAGGGCATTTAGAGACAACGAAACCTGGGAATGTTTAGGGTTATCAAAAAATACTAGAGAATAATCAGACAACCTATGTAGAAGACTCTATAGGAATGAGAAGTGTACTAAATGGTTCTCTGACAGAGTAGCTGATGCATGGAACAGACTACCAAATTACATTAAACCAAGTAGTAGTTTAGATATTTTTAAGAACAGCCTGGACACTTATTATGGGAACAAGTGTTTTGGTATTTTGGTAAGCTAGAAGGGCATTAATGCCCGTGCTTGAAATATTTGTATGTATGTAAAGGGTGATTAGTTCTGAAATTAATGAATTGTTAACTAATTAATACCCCCTTATTCCAGCAGTGTTTGGAATTCCTCAGATTCACAAAACAGTTACAGATTTCCATTATACACTTATTGTGTCATCGCAAGGTTCAACGACTTATCCTTTAGCTGGTTTTATTGACAGAAAACTTAAGAACATCTTACAAGATACACCCCACATTATTAAAGAATCTTGAGATTTTCTGGGGTAAGTTTCAAATGATCCTTTAACTGATATGTGTTTTTGTCACGACAGAGGTTATCGACTTGTTCACCAGTATCACCCATGTTGAGGGGGGGGGGGTATTTTTTCATAGCGCATTCACATACTTAACCAAGTTGGATTATAAGGAGACCAAATTTTTAGTCGAGTTCAGACCAAGGGAGTAGCTATATGGGCAGCTTGCTCCCCTACGTTTGCTAACTTAGTTATGCTCCATTGGGAACAACAATTTGTGGTCCATTCTGTTATTTGTGAATGTTGGTCTTTTTACTGCAATTTTCTGCATGACATTTTTGTCATCTGGCAGAATGACAAGAGTACTTTCGAACAATTTTTATTATACATCTCAGGCTCGACTTCTTTTTTTAAGATTTACAAACAATTTTGCCCCACATGAGATTAATTACTTGGAAGTCAACATAGGGGCATTCAATAAACATTTTTCCTCTTCTATACATAGGAAAGTTACTTTTCCAACTCCTATTTACGCTACAAAAGTTTACAACCTTGGCACTTCAAAAGGAACGTTATTAAAGGCCAACTCATCAGGGTGGCAAAGATGGTCTCAGATGACAATAAATTTCTTTTGGAGTTGGATTATATGAAACAGATATTCTTAGAAAGGGGCTATCTAAATAACTTCATATCTACCCTTTATGATGAGGCTGTTAGAGACAGGAGGATGAAGTATATACCACTTCTAGGGAAGCCTAGTTTTACATGAAGGGCTTCCAACGACAAAAACACTGACTTTCACTTTAACAGTTCTATAGCTCTTGCATTTAATCACTTAGATTCTTCAATTAAGGGAATTCATTCGTCCATTCTCAAAACTGATGAGGAAGCATTTCGTAAGCTGGGGGACACACCACATTTTGTTTATAAAATTAACAATAACATAAAGAAGATCCTGGAAAGAGACAATATAGTCTCACTTGGGGGATGGTCAAATGTGGAAGATGTAACTTGTGTCAGTTTACTATTAAAACAAGTAGTGCAGTTTTGCCTAATGCAAGCTCTTGTAAAGTTTCCTTTGACAAAGGTAAGTGTGAATCCCAAGGAATAGTCTACTTAGCTACTTGTAAAAAATGTACAGCATTTTATGTGGGTAAAACTGAGAGGAAACTTTCTAAACAGATTTACGAACATATTTATGAGATAAAAACACAAAATATAAATAATGCTCTTTTCAAACATTCTTTTGTCTGTGACCAGTTTTTTTGGTTTTGAGTTTGGTATTTTGGAGATTACTGCACACAATACTAGAGGTGATCAGTGGGAGTACATATCGAATATAAAGAACTTATTTGGTAGGTGCACTTGGATGCTACCACACTGCCTAGTTTGATTGAAACAATTTCCATTTATCCAGTGTTTAAAATGAGAGTTGCTAAGTTATACAGTTATAATGCCATATTGTTTCTGTCACTGGTGACCTTTGCTTGTTTACCATAATTATTTATGTATCTTTACTCACATTGTTCAAATATCTAGGTATTTTCTATTGTGTTTTTAGCATTACATCTGTTATTGGTTATGATATATTTTTACTACATTATATTAATTTCATTTTGTATTTTACATGTGTTGTGTTGCATTACTAGCGGACTTCTTTGGTTGTAGCTTTTAGAACTAAGGAATGGTTTTGACTGAATGGCCAATGAAAATGTTTATGGTGCTTGGTGGCTTATTTAAATCATAAGTGTGGTTCTTTGTGTTTATGTGTTGGCTTATTTTCTGCTACTTTATGAATATAATATCCTGTATGATTACTATTATTCTTCTTAAAGGTCTGCATTCAAAATCCCAGTCTCTCCTTGTTTTTAAGCTTCCTTTCTGTTGCATCATCATCTCTTTCCACTTTGAATGATAGTTTTCTGCTTGTGCTATGTATAGGAGCCTTAGCTATGTTGCTCTGAAATACCCCTTCAAATCAGGTAATCCTAATCCACACTGTTCTACTGGAAAAATAAGATTATCCCATTTGACTTTTGCCATCTTCCCCTCCCAGATAAAATCCTTCAGCTCTTTATTAATTACTATCCACAACTTCTCCTCTGGTTGATAAAAAATATGCCTAACCTTATCAGACTAAAGTGATTAAAACATTTTAACTGCTTGTATCTTACTATCAATATCCAGAGCTTCCATTTTTTCAGTTTTTGTATTATCTTTTTTTATTCTCTTCCCACATATCCTTAGCTGCCACAGCGGAATGATTTTTAATCCATACTCCTAAATACTTAATTTTATCATATCCCCATAAGTATGGATATTGCTGAACCAATTTGTATGTGTGTACATAATTTACTGCTATTGCCTTTGTTTTAGCTTCTTTAATTTTGCATCCAGAAAAGATCTGAAACTGTTTCAATATGCTCCACAGCACTGTAATGTCTCTTTCTAATTTTGTCAAGTATAAAATAATGTCATTTGCAAACACAGCCAACTTTTCTTGAGTACCATACCAATTATATCCTTGAATTTTTCAGTCTCTTATTTTTTTGGCAATGGTTCTAAATATAATGCAAATAACAAAGGGGAGATAGGATACACCTGACTGTTTCTTCTGCTCAAGCAGGGGTTATTAGAGACGACCCTACCCACTTTTCTATCCTCCTAATCAACCTTATAATTTCACCAGGGAATACAAATGCTTCCACTGCTCTGCTCATAAAGTCCCAGATTACTCTGCCAAATGCTTTCTCTGCATTACGCTCCACCTACAACAGTGGTATTTTATTACATTCTGCTTACCTCTGGATCATCAATGTTCTGTTAATGTTGTCAAATGTTTGCCTCCCTTCCACAAAACCACGCTGATCCATATCTATCAATTTTGGTATCACTTTTGCTATTCTTTTAGCCATTCTAGACAAAAACACTTTATAATCATGGTTTACTATTGAAATGGGCCTGTATGAAGCTGGATCTGATGGATCTCTATCATCTTTTGGTATTACACCTACCACTGTTTTTTTCCAGGATGTTGGCACATCTGCTACTAAAAAAACTGTTAAACCCTTCAATATCTTTATCAGTTTTTTTCCCTCCTGGCTTCCAAACTTCCACAGGAATACCATCTATTCCTGGGGACTTTCCTGTAGATTGGTTATACATCACAATTTTTATCTCATCTCCTCCTGTCCTGTTAGTAATTTTAAGCCTCCTCTACCTTTAGCCTTGGCATATTTAATTCTTCCATAAACATTTCTATTTGTAGTTTTTATTGACTTCCAAATTTCTCTGCTCTATACAGATTTTTATGGAATTTCTGAAAAATTTCTAATACTTCTACAAGATCCCTTGTTATCTTCATCTTCCTTGTTATAGGCTCCTTAAGCTTGGTGACAGCCCTGTCTTCTTTCTGTTGCCTGAGTCATTGTCTTAAAAGATTTTGTGCACTAGAATTATTATCAAAAACAGTTGCTTAACAGCAATCTTTCTAAACTCATGCATATTATCGAGGTAATCCCTTATTTACTGCTTAGCATGCTGAAGTTGCTCCTCTGCTTGTTCTGTGAGATTCCCCCTATTTTGCAATATTTTAACATTTGTCAGTCACTCTAAATAATTCTTGTTACTTCTTAACCACAGATCCCTTTCTTTTATTTCCACTGTATTATACACTCCACTTTAATTTTATCCCACTTCCTAGCTATATTTTCAGAAGAAATGTATATCTTCTCAGATAGCTCCTGAATAATTTCCACTACCAATTCCTTACATTCCTCTCTTTTCAACAGATAAGTGGGAAAGTGCCACTGTCTCATTTTTATTTCACTACCGTGTGTTTTTATTTTAGTTACTACTGGTGTATAACCTGAAATAGTTAATGGGTGCATATCAAGACCTTCAATTAAAAGCTCATGTTCCTGTGAAATGTAAATTCTGTCTAGCCTGGCCCAGATTTTGGGGAATAATATATAAATTCACTCCAAACTCCTAGTACTGAATTCACATCTTCCATGTCAAATATTTTCATAAATTTCTTTAACAGTCTATCCTCCTTTGTTATATTTTCCCTTCTGGGCCCCCAAACACATCTTCACTGTTGCAAATCGAATTCCAGTCCCCACCTATAAGTAATATTCCTTGCTGAAAGCTGATTATTTCTCTCATCATTTTATTAAGCTCCATTACAGCAGTTTTCTGTGGAATATAAATACATGCCAGTGTAATCCTCACCCCTTGCCAGTAGCCCCTTAGTACTACAAATCTACAATTGTTGTCATTTTAGTCTTCTTCTATTACTATTGGAACTCTTCTTCCACGTAGTACAAGTGCTCCTCTCTTCCTTTACCCCAGACATTCCACTGAATATTCTTTGTCAAATTCACATGTTCAGTTTTCCCAAGTGTGTCTCCTGTAGCATTGCTATTTACACTCTACATTTTTAATATAGTTCACTACACTTTTTTGTATTTTATATCATATTCTTGAAAAATTATTATTCCCACCTTTTATGTATAACAACTTTTTTTGGTAAATGTCCAGTTCCAGCTTTTGTGTTACATGCATATACAGTTTGGGAGTTTAATCTCTCATACATTGTTTCTTGTCATCTCTGTTTGATCCTATGTCACATTTAACAAAACTTTTTGTTTTACAGAAAACCCTCAAACAAAAATATACACTCCCAATACCCCCTTAAATATATTAACTTAATAATAACACACAAAACTATATACAGCTTCAGATATTGAAGTTTTACCTTCATAATAGGAATACACCCTGTGGTTCTATTAAGTGCTGTCTGGTTTTTGTCTTACCTTTATAGCTTTCTCTCAGTTGGGAAAATGCTTAAATACTTTCAGATAATATTTTCTCCAAGCCATTTCTCTATCAGATTGTCTGTTACAGACTGAGAACCAGACACAAAATTGTTTACTTGTTTTCTCTTAAAGCTTGTTACTAGATTAAGCTAAAGGCTTTAACCTAGCCATCCCCTATGCAATAATGAGAAAAATGCACTCATTTTTGTTTTGTTATACTCTTTTAACCAGATCTTTTTTTCACCTTGCAATGCCTATGTTTCTTAAATCTGAAAAAGGAGAAAGAAAGAAAAGAAAAAAAATAGAACTACCTTTTTACATTAGTATACCCATTACACTTAAAAATAACTAAAAAATCTTTACTTTATAACATGCAAAGAAAATCATTGATTATTTAAACTGTACTTTTAAGAAAAAAATCAGTTTTACTTACAGTTAACCTTCTCTCTCCTCTTCCCCAATCCTGAGTATTTTCCGAACATTAATGACATGAAGTAGGCCATATGCTTTAGAATCCCCGACAAGTTTAACATGGTCTAAAAGTCCTATATTTCCAAATTTTCATCTTCTGTCATGTTTTACAAATATAATTATTGCTTTGTAATCCCACATTTGTCAATTTCCAAGTTACTGATTTTATTCTCCAAACATTGCTGACATGAAGTAACACATATACTTTAGAATCCCCTACAAGTTTAACAAAATCCAAGAAAGTCAAATATTTTCAGATTTTCTTATTCTAATCCTGCTCGTCTGCATTCACCCAAACTCGGTCTCTGCTTCATTACCAATGTACTTTCGATACTTCTAGTCAACTCTTGTGCTTTTTTTCCTTCTTTCAGGCATTTTCCGTTGAAACGCTAGAAAAGGTTTCACTGGCACAGTCTCTCTGTGGTCTTTATTACCAGAAGAACAAGAAGCAGAATTTCATTCTGTTTCACAGCCCAGTTTTTTGTTGGACAAACTCTTGCATGTCTTCCTTAGCATGTACTTCCTCAAGAAAAGATTTTGTTCCTCTAGGGAAAAAATATTTTGAAGATGGCTAAGTATAGCAGTTTGAATCTCATACCTGCTTATCGACATTCTCTGAATAATGGAACAAATTTAGTCTGCTTCTGCCTGCTGGTTAAGACTGCATCTTTACTATTAAAGGTCTAGGTTTTCTCATAACCAGGTTTGCAGCATACACATGATGTGCCCTTTCAGTTAACAATTTCTGTTGTGGAATACCAGTCCAGTTTCTTATTTGTGCTTTCATAAAATTAATACAGTCTCAGCTTCTTGGGTACATCAGAAAATCACAGGTTTTCCCTTTGTGCTCTGTCTAATTCTATTATTTTTTGAAACATCTCTTCTTATGCAGTATCATATTCAGGCAGCCTTTTCTTCATTTCAGCCTCTAATTTTGCAGTTTTAGTACCTTATCTGAATATGTGTTTAAAGCTTCTTCCACTTTTTCCAGTCTTTTATTGTTTGAGTTGATATGCTCCATCAGGGTTTCACTTATTTTAGTCAGGTCTGTGTGCAGTTGCCTTATATTTTCCTCTAGGTTACTGGAAGTCATGTCTGGAGCTTGCACTGTTGTTTGCTGAACAGTACTTTTCCCAGTCAGTGTTTTTTGTTGCCTTTTGTAGTTAATTTTCCTTCAGGTCCTCTGTATTTCTTTTTTTCTGGCATCCAGGCAGTGTACTTATTAGCCAATTACTGAAATGTACCCAAAAATCTAGGTACATTGGCATTCTCTGCTAAGTTTTAGTTTTCAAACTGGGAGAGCCAGAATTAAGCTGTTACTCTATGTGCAGCCATCTTGGAAATCCATTGGATGTAGTTCATTAAGGAGAATAACATTAACCATAAACAATATTATATTTATAAAGTAAGTGCAAAACTTACAAAACAAGAGCCAACTAGGCTGGTAAGCAGTAATAAGGGCAAACGCAAATCCTTCGTTGAAGTCTTTAAGGAAAGAACACGAACATGGAACAAAAGAAGTACATCAAACGCACGACAGCACACAATCCAAAAGGATAATCCACACTAATAGTAACACTCTCCGATGTTAAGCGCTTTCATCTGCGGAATGCAGACTTCATCAGAACAATTTCCTGTGCTACTTTCTGTTCATTTTAAACAAATTTTGGCGCCAAACTTGGTTGGATGTTTAAAGATACATCCCAGTTTGTACAAGAAAACATAAAAAAATAGAAAATATATACTCTACTATTTGATATGATGCATACTTCCTAAATAGTGCAATAATTATTCAAAGACATTTTACACCCTAGTATAAAACATAGTGCATAAATTACACTTAATGAATAAATGTACAATATTTAAAAACGTAATACATATTATAAAAATATGTGTACTTCTAAATAACTTTTGGATATCTTATGATTCCATTATAAGCATTTATAACCAATGTTAGCCAATGTCACAAAAGGCATGAACTGATAACCTTATATAAATAAGATGTGAATAAGAATCTACCAATAAATATATACCTCATAAATACATAGAAACATAAATAAATACATAAATACTATAAAACATAAGCTCTTTCAAATACTGTGTTTGTGTAAAATACATCACATTTTAAGAAAATATTATATTATTATATTATATTGGAAGATGTCAATCACACCAAAATTAAGAGCAAAGGAGGTTTTTGTTATACAAAAAAGTGGTGTATTTAGCCAAATGCAATCTATGCCCCGCCTTTTACATTGGAAAGACGGAGAGGCAACTAAAGAAGCGAATATACGAACATTATTATAAAATCAAAACTAAGGATTCAAAGAACGCTTTATATAGACATATCAAAGATGCAGGTGAACAACATTTTTTTTACTTTCTTCATCATTGATGAAGAATTTAGTAATCCTTTAGGTGGTGATTGGAAAACCAAATTAGCATGTAGGGAGAGTAAGTGGCAGATATTGGTTGATGCCACTAGAACTCCGGGATTAAATGATTTTATTAGCATAAAACCTTTTCTTAAAATGTGATGTATTTTACACAAACACAGTATTTGAAAGAGCTTATGTTTTATAGTATTTATGTATTTATTTATGTTTCTATGTATTTATGAGGTATATATTTATTGGTAGATTCTTATTCACATCTTATTTATATAAGGTTATCAGTTCATGCCTTTTGTGACATTGGCTAACATTGGTTATAAATGCTTATAATGGAATCATTATAAGATATCCAAAAGTTATTTAGAAGTACACATATTTTTATAATATGTATTAAGTTTTTAAATATTGTACATTTATTCATTAAGTGTAATTTATGCACTATGTTTTATACTAGGGTGTAAAATGTCTTTGAATAATTATTGCACTATTTAGGAAGTATGCATCATATCAAATAGTAGAGTATATATTTTCTATTTTTTATGTTTTCTTGTACAAACTGGGATGTATCTTTAAACATCCAACCAAGTTTGGCGCCAAAATTTGTTTAAAATGAACAGAAAGTAGCACAGGAAATTGTTCTGATGAAGTCTGCATTCCGCAGATGAAAGCGCTTAACATCGGAGAGTGTTACTATTAGTGTGGATTATCCTTTTGGATTGTGTGCTGTCGTGCGTTTGATGTACTTCTTTTGTTCCATGTTTGTGTTCTTTCCTTAAAGACTTCAACGAAGGATTTGCGTTTGCCTTTATTACTGCTTACCAGCCTAGTTGGCTCTTGTTTTGTATATTTATAAAGTAGCTGAAAGGATTCTAAGAACTAAGACAACATGATAACGGAGAAAGAAGATTCTGAAACTAGGGATACACAGAATATGTAAGAGGTAGATGGAATTTCCTGGAGAAAACTGGCAAAGCAACTAAGGTTTTGGGAGCAAATAATCAGAGAGTAAGAGGTTACAGAATGAGAACAGGCCAAGAATACTCTTGGACTGTAAGCTAGAGATTGGCTTCCCTATCAAGGGAAGTTAATATTAAAATATAGACAAACAGGAAGAAAGGTGGGGATCCTAAGTGAAAGACCAGAAATAGTAGCATTTTTAGCAGAATGTAGAACAGAAACTTGTTGAAAAAGGGATAATTACTTAGGCATATAAAATACTGCATGATAACTATAAGACTCAAAAAGAGGCGGTTAGAAAGGATTGGGTACAAAGACTAGATAAGCAATTCACAAATAAGACAATGACAGAATATATGTATGGCACTGAAATATGCAACAAAGTCTAGAAGATTTAGGATTTTTGCTTGGAATGTTTGCACAGGAATTTTTATACCCCCAAGCAGACTCCAAAGAACTGTCTTCAGGTAGACTGCAAATACTGGAGGTGCAATGGGCAAGAAAGGTAATTGGGAATATATATTTAGGAGTGTAATAAGCTGGCAGACTTTAAAAGTTCCCTGCAGACGTCTCTGTCAGACATGCAGTGTTAGCAAAATGTTTAACCAAGGAAATTATTTTTTTGAGCTGTGATGCACAATTGGAACTGCCTTGCTGAATTTAATTCTGGTGGCTGACAAAAAAGCAATTACTAGAACATGGAAATCAAAGTCTAAACCAGGCATACTAGAAGTAATGAATACAGTAACAGAGATAAAAAATGGAAGTGGGATTTTTAGAAAATGGTAGGAGCAAATTACATAGAAAAATGTGAATTGAGGAAACAGTTCATGCAGAATAATGTTTTGATGGAGGAGTGATGTTTATGGGAAGCCAGGAACTGAATGAGCTATATAATGTTTGATTGATAATGACTGTTTAGAAGATTATATGTTATGTTTGTTTGCAACTGAAAATATGTCAAATTGTTTTCATTTATATAAATGTACGATTGCCTATGTCATAAGTGATAATTCAATAAAGAAGTGTCTTGTTAAAAACAAAACAATAAAATGAAATAACTGCAAAGCCCTGGACCACTGGCAGTAAAAAATCAAAGAAAAGGAAAAAAATGACCAGGTAGCCGAGACTCAGGAAGAAAATTTAATATCAAATAAATCACAGTTAAGCGCTTTTGTCTTGACAGACTTCTTCAGAACCATGAATAAAATCAAGTAACATCACATTTAATAAGTCTAATACAAAAGAATTACCTCCACTAAGCACGAATCAGAAAAAGTCTTAACTAAAAAGTCCACCAAAATGTGTTAGAGACATAACAAGGTAAATACACACCAGTCACAAACAAGCAAAAGCAGTTCACATGAAAATCATAAATCACAGCCTGGCAGCCCATAGTTTTAATATACTAAAAATGGATGTATTCCTATTGAGACCTGGAAAATTTGTACCATCAAGTCTGACCTGCAAAAACATTTCTCTGTGAAGTAACTGATTCTGCCAGTCACCTGAATACATTGCAGAGTCAACTTATTCAATAAATGTGAATTTAAGAAATCCAACACAAACTAAAGCATGCCTGGCTAGTGCACTCTTGTTGTCCTTCCTAGTAATACTATACTGATGCTGGTAGATTATTTTGTTAAGCGCATTCTTCGTTTTGCCAACATAAAAGGCAGAACATGAGTTGCATCTAGCCAGATAAACAACCCTCTCCATGGGGGTTCATGCTCAAAATTTTTTCAGTAAGGACACCTTCAAAGTTAGTTTCAATGAAGGGCATTGGTGGCAACGACCACATTTAGATGTCTGAAAACATGTGTTGTTATATTCTTTAACCTGTCTCTCTAAGAGGCTTGATGTTGGATTTGTTTTGAAGGTAAAAGTGGGAATATCTTCAAATAAAACTTTCAGCTCATCGTCACACTGTAAAAGGGACAAATTTGTGTAGAGAATTTTTCGAATATCAACTCCATCAAGGGAATAAGATAGGACTATATTAAAATAAGAGCAAACATTGTGGCCCAAGCCAGATTTCTTGGTCACTTCAATGGTGTCAGTTTTATGCTGCTCCAAGCCCTTCTTAATAATCAGAGCATATTTTCCATCTCTTTCATGTAAGACTTGGTTGTAAAATTCGTCTAGCATAGAAACAGGATAACTGTGGTCAAGGAATGCGGATTTTAACTTGTTGATCTGTTGAATACATGTATTATTGTCAGAAGTTAAATGAGAAATCCTAATATATTGGCTTTTTATCACCCCTTTCTTTTGATGTAAGGGGTGACAGCTAGTATAATTCAAAAAGGTTTTGCAAAATTAGGAACTATGTACTTACTTACTTGATATATGTGTTGCCCATTTTCATTCTTCCTCACTGATGGGTTATGGAACCAATCGTTGGATCCGACTTGGCCACATTTTCCAGACTTTAGATCCTTATCTCGAGCTCTTCCATCTTCCCATAATGCACAACACTACTTCTAACTTATCAGAAAGAGTTTGCTGCCTATGCCTACTGATTTATAGAGACAGGACAGATAAAAAGAATTATGATTGAAACTTTGGAACTCAAAAGTTCCTGAAATATCCAACATCATTCAAGAAAATATAAGACTGTGGGATGGCTGGGAGGGAAGGTGCGGAAGAATGAAAATGGACAACACATACATCAAGATATGGAAAGTATATAACTCCTAAATATAATGCTGTCCTTTTCATTCTTCCTCACTGATGGGTACAGTCCCCAGCTACATAACTCTTGGGAGGCCACCAAAGAAGGATATGTTAGAGCATTGTCAAATGAAAAGATAATCTGCTTCTCAAGACAATGCCCAGTAGAAATGCCTCACAATGGTATAATTTTATTGAGTGAGTGACTGTAAAAGAGATACTATCAAAAAGACTGTGTACATAAGCCATATGAGGATGCTATGGATTTGGAGACAGCAGATGCCGTAGCACTTTTGCTCCGAAAGAAGGGCTGCTTCCAGAGGCAATGCTCAAATAGTATGGCTTAACGAAGGTATGAGCATTTGTGAAGAAATCTTAGGACAGATGTTGCCGAAGGAAGCTCAAGAAGAATGAGGCTAATGAACTAGATGTAGCTTTGGCAGGAATGGTTCGTAAATAATAATGCAACCTCAACAAACCGGGATTAAGTCAGTAAACCACAGAAAAAGGTCACAGAAAAAATGCCTAATAATAATATGTATACGTAAGAGATCGTCTCTGTGGCCAATAAGGTATTAAGAAAGGATTGGTCTAGATGGACTCCATAACTTTATGACAAATAATGTAGATAGTCTGGTAGACATACCTCTCAACCTCTTAGTGCAAAAAATCTGGACAAAGGTCGACAAAACTGGGGGACAAAGGCCCAAAAATAGGGACACATTTTAAATATCATTCTTAAAAACTTAGCAAGTTGCTAGAGTAACAGGGTTTGTTTTTACATACATTTTCTAAAGGATTTGAAGTCTGAAACTGAAATGTATGTCATTAATTAGTGACTTCAATCCTCAAATCATTCCAGTGGTTTGCAAAAAAAAGGTTTTATTAGGAACAGACCAAACATCTGGGCATCCTGTGAAAATCTGGACAGTTGAGAGGTATGTTGGTAAACAAGGCTTGAGTTAAAAAAGGCCTTTTTTGGAATAATCGTGTCAAAATTGTTCACTGATCCAAGGTCCATCATGGTTAGATAGGAGAGAGGCTGGATCTTTGTACTATCATTGTTCCATGTCTTTGAGAAAAACACACAGAAATTAACTATTTGATCTCTGATTGACAGGACAGGGAATCTGAATCAAACTATATAATTCTTGGATTCTATTTACAAGGGAACCAAGGTGGTGAGGTTGAAAAAATTAGCAATGCCAGAAGGGCCCAAGTATGTTAATGGAGTTTTTAGCCTGACGGCTTGTGTAGAAAACTTCTAGACCAATGGTAGATGGAGATAAACATGGAAAATATAGACCGGGGCCTATATACATGACTGAGCTCTCTGACTGTGTCTCAGGCTGTTATGTCCCTAGCCTTAAGCAGCACTGTACCTTCACCTAGGATTATGCCTCAATACAAAAAGAAAATGATTGACTTCAATAGCTGGCTTAGTTTCTGGTGTTATTCTAAGGGGATACAGTATCTGTCAGCCTCAGATGACATGTCTGACAGACCTTGATGCTTTGCCAGAGATGGTCTTGGTTTGTCACCCCTGGGATTTCAGCTACTAGCCAAGGCTCTTGCCACCTCCATAGTGCCTTTTTTAGGCAGTGTCTCAAGAACAAAATTCCTGACATAAAAAGTCCATCTAAAAACAACCTCAAGGATTTTTCCTGCTAAACACTAGGAGTCTTAACATGAAACTGCACTCACTGTAAGCAGACCTCACCTTGGAAGACAAAGACATTTGTGCAGTCATGGAGACCTGGTTCAAGGCTGTGTAGAGCACCTCAGCCATACTGGGCTACACCTCCTTCCAGATTTCACAAACTGAGGGCGTGAAGACTAAAGAAGGTGGTGTATCAATATTCATTAAAGATAAATACACCTCCAGATTGGTTAGACAGCATGATTCTCTGGAGACACTTCAGATGCAATTAACTATTGGTATGACACCTATTCAAGTCACTGCCAGCAACAGAATCCCCTCCATGAATCAGTACACCCACTCTGCCTATTTTGATCTACTTGGGTCTATCAAGATACATCCAAACACCATGGTTTTGGTTGAATTTAACTACCTATCCATTGACTGGGAAAATTACTTGTGCACAAACTTACTTGCCCAAAGGTTCCTCAACTTCATTAATTCCAGTACCCTGGATTAGCTAGATGACATCCCTACAAGGAGTGCCAACATCCTGGATCTGGTGCTTATCAATATGGGGGACCACTGTAGCATCACCACTGTGAGGTCTTACCTGGTGAGATCTGACCCCAAATCAGTCTCATTCCAAGTAACAATCACACTAGACCCCTCCCTGCTAGTACCAACTAAACTAAAAGACGTCTCCAAAGCAGATTATAACCTCTTATGGGATGGTATAAATAGCTTCACTGAACCTCCCCCCTCAGATGGAACTGGCAACTATGCAGACTTCTACATAAGTGCTTTATGCAAACATCTGAACAACTGCATTGACTCACCCATATATGACAGGACCAAAACAAGCTCCTCAAGGAAGAGCAAACCTGTCTGGTGGACAACTTCCTTTAACAGGCTTTACAATAAGAGGAAAAAAATGCTGTCTACGAGTAAGACGGAGCGAGTCCTAAACTGGAAACACTCCCTCTTCAGCTTAAACAAGCAAATAAGACTGCTTGTGAAGTCCTCCAAAGCTAACGATGAATCCAAATTAGCTTCCTCAACTAAGAACAATCATAAGGCATTCTTAGTTACATCTGTAACCTAAAAGGAAAGGCCCAGATTTGCGCCAAACTGGTAATTAATGATACCACAAATACCGAGCCTATAGACATTACTAATCTGTTAGCAGACAGGTTCTGTGAAAACTTCACTCCCCTGTCCCTGGCACACTAACGCCAAGACATCCTTACCACCTATCCTCTACCTTGTATCTCTAAACAGCAGTTTATGAACACCCTCTCTAAGGTCAAAACACAGCATCCATGGGACCTGATAACATCCCAGGCTGCATCCTACATGGGCTCAAACAAGAATTAGCAATGACACTGGGTACTCTTTTCAATCATAGTCTAAACTCTGGTTTCATCCCAGCTGAATAGAAAAAGGCCACCATTATCCCCTTGCACAAATGTGGTGCTTCCACTGACCCCAGGAACTACAGACCAATTAGCCTGATTAGCCTTATCTGCAGGCTATGGAGAGAATCATCATGGATCTTATCAACAAAGATATTGGTAATCTCTAAACAACTGACCCTACTCAATTTGGATTTGTCAAAGGGAGATCCTGCCTGTTAAAACTGGTGGACTTCTTCGAGACAGTCACCAAGGCCTTGATGAGGGGAAATCTGTGTATACAGCCTACCTAGACTTAGCCAAGGCTTTTGACACTTTCCCCCACTCAAGCATAATTGGCAAACTCACCCAGCTAGGTATCAACCCATATATCATTAGATGTGTCACTAGCTGTGTAACTGATAGAACACATATAGTCAAAATAGGGGATTCCACCTCCAAGAACAGACCTGTAACAAGTGATGTCTCACAAGGATCAGTCCTGGGACCTCTACTGTTTAGAATTTATTTCACTGAAGTGCAAGCTAAAACTAAAGGTCTGTGGCTGACAAAGTTTGCTGATGACTGCAAACTGGGAGCAGTCACAGAATCGCCAAATGATGTCAACATCCTACAAGAGGGTCTTACACAAACAAATGATTGGTGCCAAAGTCATGGCCTTAAACTCGGTGCAAAAAATGTATCATCATCCCTTTCAGTAAGAGCAATGTTCCTGCTAACTACCACATCAATAACAACACCCCAAGTACGCACTCGGGGGTGACAGATATGGGCACACAGGCTGACAGCAACCTTACCTTAGATCACCATGTCTCCACAGTGTTAAGAAAGGCATTCTGTATTTCTCATCTCATAAGTAAGGGCATTCTCTCCAGAAAAAAGAAGTTATAACCTCCCTGTACTCTGCCCTCATCAGGCCAGTAATTGAGTACAATGCCCCTTTTGGTGTGTACCTTTCCAAGCACTTGCAGTAATTGTAGAAACCACAAAGTTTCCTCACAAAGAAAATCCAATGTCTTCAGCATCTGTCCTGTGAAGATCGTCTGAAATCACTATCACTTTATTCTGTTTCATACAGACTACTCAGAGGTGATCACTGCCTTGCATATAAGGCAATCTTTAACTCTGCTTTACTGGAAATTCTGCATATCTGTAAGTCAAATGACACATGGGTCACTCCCTCTTTGAAGACAGGTGAAGGCTGCCAGCTTAGCCAGATAGAATTTTGTAGATAATTCTGTCATTTGTAAATATTAATATAAGGCACAGGCTTGTTCTCTTAAATTGAAGAAAATGCTATTAGATGTGGAACTGCAAAAATGTAACAATAGTGTATTCTGCTGTAGGAAAGCTAAGTCAAGCATTGTGTAATTGTTTGATGTCAAAACTCAGAGCCAAGATGTCTAAATGAAGGAATTCTTCCTACTGTTTTGAGACCAGAGTTAATGGCTAGAATTTACATGCATAATTTCTTTTATTGCTCTGGCTTCCTGACCAGCTGCAAGATCAAAAGGGCTACTAACCCCTGAGTTTCTGTTAGCCTGGGAAAACCAGAACATGTTTAGGAATGATGTAATGTGAAACAGCACTGCTGTATCAATTTAAAGAGAGAGAATCAGAGAGCATTTTAGCATTTATCTTGACAACATCCATATCTCTATACAATATCTCTATATATATCTCTTCGGCTCTATTTATTGATCTCTCTAAAGCTTTCGACATGGTCAACCATTCTTCTCTAATTAATATCCTTGAATCCCTCTCATTTGATAACTTAGCTATCAAATGGTTCAGCTCGTATCTGAGCAACAGACAACAAGCTGTTCTTTGGGATAATCACATCTCTTCATTATTGCCAATTTCCATTGGTGTCCCTCAGGGCTCTATTCTTGGTCCACTACTCTTCTCCCTCTTCATAAATGATCTGCACTCAGCAATCCCTCAAGCAACTTGCATTCAATACGCTGATGACTCTACCATTATTTGCCCAGCATCTTCTTCCATAGAACTAATCTCACTAACTCAAAATATCTTTAACACTGTAGAAACATGGTTTACTAGACGGTACCTCCTTCTTAATGCAAAGAAAACTAAACTTCTTCTCTTCACCCCTACTTCTCGGACCTCCCCTTTACACTTCACTATCTCTTCAAACAACGCCACTGTCATCTCTCCTGACACTACTACTAAACTGTTAGGAGTAACCATTGATAATAATCTCACTTTTGATCAACATATCAACAACACCATCAAATCTGTTAACAAAAAAATAGGATCCTTATACTGTATCAAACAGTTTCTAACCCCACCTACTAGAGCTAAAATTGCCCTCTCCCATCTTATATCTACTCTCTTTTATGCCTCTCCAATTTACACAAACCTCAAGAAAGCTAACCTAAACAAACTAGCTGCTTGTTATAATAACATTGCCCGCTTTGCCACTGGTAACCCTTACAGAACCCATCACTGTCTAAACTTGAAACTCCTAGGCTGGCTCGAATTTCAATACTATCTTCTCATCTCACAACTTACCATTGCTCACAAAATTCTGTACCAACCTGACAACACCCCTATACTCTCTCAACTTTTAATCCCTTACAATAATCTTAACTCCCTCCGTTCTTCTTGTAGACTCCTGACCAGATCAATAAAGTCTAACAACTATGCCGGCAACTCTTTATTCACTAATACGGTTGGTAGAAGATGGAATCTGTTACCTAGTGATATAACACTGATTTCATCATTTCCTCTCTTCAAAGAAAAACTCAAGCTTTACTTCCAAAATCACTGGCTCTGTTCTTGTAGTACTCTGACTGACATTCTTCTCCTTCTCTTTTTAGCTCACCTCTTCTTTTCCACTCCGCCTATTTTTGGCTTGCTTTTCAGCTTTTTCCTAGTCTATCTCTTGCCATGCTTGGCCTTTATGCTTTACCCCCTTCTCCTTGCTCTTCTCTCTCATCACCTTTGCCACTTCTTTTTCTCCTTACTCTCTTTTCTCTCTACTGCTTCTTCTCTTCTTCTGTTTCTCCTAGATTTCTTTATAACTACCTTAACTTACCTGTCATTCTTTCTGATAATTTGTTTCTTTAGCCTTAGCTAAAGTTTAATGCTCTGTAACTGGCTATGTATTTCTCTATGCCAACTGTAGTTTCTTTTAGCCTGTCCTTGTTTTGGGGTCTGATTGTATTTTAATTATTATTCACAAATATTTATATATTTACCATAATGTATTGTTGTTATATGTTTTTTTTTGTGGAGCTTTTCTCCCCGGGCCTCTACTGAAAATGGATATGTATCCAGCTAGACTAGCCCGGTCAACAAATGTAAAATAAAATAAAATAAAATAAAAAAATAAATACTGTCCAAGTCACTCCAATAAGCTTTGCTGTTCAGTCACACTTGCCATTTGGATAATAATATTGCACAGTAATAATTGGATACCCTTTGTTAAGGGCCTTTTTAGTAGCTGACATTAGTGGGTGGTGGCAGCTGGTACTACCTTTTAGACTGGGCAGAAAGGGGGCACAGCTGGAGAATCTGTGCCAGCCTTCCCCAGGAGTGTCTGCCTGTGTGTTTGTGCATAACTCATATCTCAAAGTGTGTGCATGTCAGCTACTTGGGCAGGGACACGAAGCACTGGTTGGACAGAGAGAGAGTGCTGGAGGCTTTAGCTTGACCATTAGGCTGATATCTGGATGATATAGCTGTGCCAGTGGGGAGCCTTATTGGGGATCTGGAGAGAAAGGGAGAAACCGGCCCCAGACTGACTGTGATCTCTGTGTGCTCTTAAGGGAAATTGTACTTTACTGTGTATATATTTGTTATCCTCCTCTGTGTGGACGCCCCTCACTGGTGATAGTGGTGAGGACTGAGGCTCCTAGATTGCAGGCCAGGGCACGGGCGTCACACCCTCTAATAGCCTTAACCTGGTATGTAACATTAATAAAACTTGCTGGAGAGACAGAATTGTCTTGCAGAGGTTACCACACCTTTGGAAGAGTATCCCATTTCATGTCAAGCAGAGCACATCATTGGCCCTCTTCAAACACAATCTGGACAACTGGATGGTAACTGTAAATTCACTTCAAGGGTTCCACCTATGTCACTCTTGGCAGGGGTGATAGCTGCTGATCGTGCAAATAAGGGTAAAACTTGGCTAGGCTTCTAACGGCCCTAAGGTCATTAGCCTAGTAACCTCCTATGATTCTATGATACTATGAATAGTCTCATTGTGGGTTGGAGGAAGAGACTGTTCTACAAAAGTAAATTATATGTAGTGTTAAAAGAACTGTAGTCAAGTGTGGAGAGACATGGCCTTTAGTTTCCATGGGGGGACCATAAGAATTCAACATTCTCCACTTTGAATGCTTCTATACACAGTATGGAGCATCGGAAAGAAAAACAGTTTTTAAAGGGCAACAAAGGGACTACGGTTTGTCCAACCTTGTGCCTTGAGAAGTCTTGAAGAAATATAACATCTGCAAAAAAAGCAGATGAATGTTGATGGGAAAGGTAAAGGCTGATAAAGAAAAGCCACAGTATTGTCAAATTTTACAGAAAAGGAATGCATGACAAAAAGGTAGGTAGAAGAACTAAAATCATGGGAAACTCTTATGCTTGAACTCTCTATGTGAGGACACAACTGAGTAGTAGTTGCTGAAAGAGTTCCTACTAAGAGCTCTGATTCTGTGCAAGAAATGGCATAAATATAACTTATTGTGAAACCAAGCATCCCTGGGAAATTCCCCCAGTAGGAAGGAACTAAAGAGAAGTACCTGTTGTGTTTGTAGTTGTGGGGAAAAGCAAGAAGGATGTAACTAGGGTGGCCCAACAGCTAAAAATTAGGTTCGCAATTGACTGATTGAGGGGCAACTCACGAAGAATCAAACTAGACCTACTGAGTTTGCCTGCCTGAGCATTCATTTTCCACAGTCAGTGCGTTACAATTACAAAAACAGTTTGGAGAAATCGACCATTTCCATACCCTAATGGCTGCTCTGTGCAAGGGATAAGATCTGGTTGCTGGCATATTGTTGGTGTAAGATGCTTGTGTTACAAATGTATTACAGCTGTATGTCATGTAAATCAAACCAGGTTTGTAGAGATGTGTGTTGAAAAGATATTTTATAAAGTGCTTGTGCTTAAAATGTAATCACAGTGTGCCCTATGGAATAGAACAGAAATGTACATCCACTACTGTAAATGTATATTTTAACAGTGGAAACTGGAATACAGGAGGTTGTCAGAAAAATAACTGAAATTAAATTACTTTATGGCTAGGCCATAAAAAGATGGTATATTTCAGTTTCAATGCAGCAGGAGACATAATGTCTGTAATAGGAGGCCTTCTGTATTGTCCTTGGGGTGAAATAATAGTTTTGAAATGTGAAGGCATGCAACTGTTTTATGTTTTCCAGCATCTGCAAAAGATCTGAGGTATATGTATCTTCACAGGTAGATGTTAAATACTGCCAGCTCCCAGCAGTGGGGGGGGGGGTTCATCTGGGATAGAATCAGATGACAAGGAATGATGTCATTCTGCAAGCTATCACAGCAGTAATATTTGAGATATTATACTGAGAAGTATCTTAGTGAGATACAGCATTCTGTGTTCTGTCTTGGACCTGACAACAACTAGAAGATCCACTTAGCTATGCTCTTAAGTAAGCTAACTAAGGTTTAGTAATTGTCTTAGATACAGACAGGAATATAGCAAAGCTTAGTTTAGATATTTTTTCTCTATTTATTTAAGACTGTACTGCAATGATGTTTTAAACATTTCCTGTGGTTTTCAACTCTGATGTCACTGTGAATATATATTTAGCATTGTCTTGTTCTTTTATTATTTATTACTAAATATATCCAAACCTTTCATTGTGGCTGATTTGTGTAAATATATTTAAGTTTTGAGAGCACTTGCATATCTATTTGGTGACACTGTGGGCCACTCCTAATAACCTTGCACTTGGTCAAACTACCATTTGTATTAATAGTAACAGTACACAGTAAGACTGGACACCCTTTTATTAAGGACCTTAAAGCAGTTGATAAGGAGCTGGCTGGTAGCAGTGATAAGTACCTTATACTCTGGGGTAAAGGGGGCATAGCTAGTACATCTGAGCTAGCCTTTCCCAGGTGTGTGTGTGTGTGTGTGTGTGTGTGTGTGTGTGTGTGTGTGTGTGTGTAACTCTAACCTCAAAGAGTGTGTCTGTCAGCTACTTGGGCAGGAACACGAAGCACTGGTTGGACAGAGAGGCTGCTGGAGGTCTTGGCTTGGCCAGTCAGCGAAGATCTCAACTCTACAGCTGTGCCAGTGGGGAGTCTTAGTGGGGATCTGGAGAAAGAGGGAGAAACCGGCCCCAGACTGACTGGTCTCTGTGTGCTCTTATGGGAAATTGGACTTGATGCAGAGAGCTGCATCTGGGAATACTGTGTGTGCACTTGTCATCCTCTCGATGTATGTCCCCCACTGGTGCCAGTGGTGAGGACTGAGGCTCCTTGATTACTGGTCCAGTAGTGAGTCATCACATTTATTGGTTGGCAGTGGTGGGATATCCACATGCTAGGATTCATTGGTGTGGATATTGAACTCATGTAGCCTGTAAACAGTGGTCACTAAAGGTGTTTGTACTCTCAAGCAGCCACACAGTTAGATTTACTTTTTGTTAGCTTAATTATTCAGGGAGAGCAGGCAAGGATGTCAGCAGAGGAGTATGGCAAGCTAACAGGGAGCCAGTTGGCACTGACGTGCCAAGACAAACCTGACTAAAGCAGAAATGATTGCAGCCTTAACCACAGCTGCATCACAGACCTGCAACCAGGAGGATAACCAGACTGGCCTTGGGGATGTACAACTCTCAGAAAATGGACAGTTCAACTTTGCATCAGAGGACTTAAAAATCCAACTGGAGTTACAGAGACTTGAGCTGGAGTTCAAACATTTGGAACTAGAGTCATCAGAGAGACTGTGGCAGGAGAAACAAATAGAATTAGCAGCAGAGAGACTGAGATGTCTGGAAACTGTAGAAAATGAGAGGTAGAGACAACACGAAAAGGAAATGATGACTCTTCACAAGGGTCATGGAAATAATGGGGAAGGGAATAACTGAACCCCAGAAGCAATAAAAGTCAGTAAATTTCTTCCATAATTCACAGAAGGTGATACTTTTGACAGTTTTATTCATATGTTTGAAAGAGTATGTAAGCAGTGTCATGTTGACCAAGGGCTCTGGGTACTGTTCCCGACCCTTTTACTTCATGGTAAAGCTGTAACTGCTGTTTCTAAAATGTCTGATACTGATTGCTTAAATTATAACACTGTTAAAAATAATTTATTAGAGTGTTTTAAGTTACCACCTGAAGCCTATACAAAAAAATGTTTTGTGTGCACAGGCACAAGGGAGATGAAAGTGTGTGAATATATTTCTGAATTAAGCACTTATTTTCATAGAAGGCTCAGTGGGTGTCAGGTCACCACTTCTGAAGGGCTGGTGGACCTTTTGGTGAGGGAACAAGCTCTTAGCACTTTGCCTGAGGAGATGAGACTCTGGTTAACAGATAGAGAATGTAATACCACAGATGAGTTGGGGGAATAGAAAGACCTATACCTAGCAAACAGTGCAACACTGCACAGGAAAGGAATACCCAGTACTACACATGGGTCTAAGAGATCCCATGGTGAGCAGCCTAAATCACCCCAAAAGAGTCCAAAAATAACAAAGAAGCCACTAGTTTAGGAACATGGCCAGGATCAAGGGTTAAATGTTTCAAATGTACCAGTGGGGCCATGTAGCATATAGATGTCCACAGAGGCAAGGTGGGGAACAAAATGTGGGAGAGCCAGTAAATGGGAATGACAGAATGTCAGTGGTAAGTTGTCTGCAGACAACAAGTGTTCCAAGGATGCCAAACTACCACAAGAAGTTATATCTTATCTTAGTAGATGGGAAAGAGACCACTGTTAAGAGAGACACATCCTCTGACCTAACCAGTGTGAAGCCTGTTATGGTTAAAGAGGAACACTACTTGCTTGGGCAGTCTACTCCAGGCAGAGCTTTAAGAGGGACCCCATTCCAAATACCTTTGGCTAGGGTTCACCTTGACTGGGAGGGTGGAAAAGGAAGCAAGCAAATAGGCGTGTTTGAGGATATCCCTGCAGAAGTCCTGATAGGGAATGATTTTGATAACACAGTACCTTGTGTGCATGCAGTTACAAGCAGTCAGGCTTGAAGACAAGCATGAGGGTTTGGCAGCCTGGGGGGAACCCACACAGATCACATACTTGAAACTAGGACAGGTGGGGTGGCTACTTTAGTGAGGGAGCTACCCTGTAGCAGTGAAACTGAAGGTGAGCCATAGCTGCTGGTGGGTACTGATGTTCCATTGGATACAGTGACTGCAAGGGCAGAGGTGAGTTGTAGGACCCAGGCTGACAGTGAGGCACTGCTGTCAAGAGGATACCAGACTTCCTGTGGAAGGGGAGCAGGGAAGGGTTACAAAGGGAGAGTTGAGACAGGCTCAGCTCTTACAGCCTACAGTACAAGGCTTGAGGGATGTAGCTAGGGAGGCACCTGATTCTCAAGGAAAGAGGGAATCTGTATACTTAGACAAAGAGCTACAGTACAGAGAGTGGACCCCTGAGGGAGGGCTAGAGTGTGAGAGAATACAGCAGTTGGTAGTGCCCAGAGCCTAACATCTGGCACTTCTAGCCACAACCCATGATATTCCCTTTGCAGGTCATATGGGCATAAAGCGTACTAAGAGATGTATTATGTAGAACTTTTATTGGCCTTGGATTTCCAGGGATGTAACAGGGTACTGCAGGACCTGTGAGCAGTGCCAAAAGGTAGGCAAGGCAGGAGACAAGGTCAAAGCTCCTTTGGTGCCTTAGCCTGTGATTGACAAGCTGCTCCAGAGGCTAGCTATGGATATTGTGGGGATTCTGAGTATCCCAGGTTCCACAGGGAAGAAGTATATCCTAGTGGTAGTAGACTATGATACCAGATACTCTGAGGCAGTGGCCCTGTCCTCCACTGAGGCAGAAAAGGTGGTCAATGTTTTGTTACAGATTTACAGCAGGGTAGGCTTCCCAAAAGAAATACTGACTGACAGAGGTGCCAATTTCATGTCAGAACTCCTGACTTGTCTGTGGAAACACTGTGGAGTGAAGCGCCTAAAGAACATCCCCTACCATCCCCAGACTGATGGTCTTGTGGAGAACTTAAACTCTGCAGTAAAGATCATGCTACAGATATTTGCAGACCAGTTTAAGAGGGAGTGGGGAAAACATTTGCCCCGTTTGTTATTTGCTTACATAGAGGTGCCCCAGGAATCCTGCAGTACCCTGTTACACAGGTTTTTCACCCTTTAAGTTGCTGTATGGGCGTAGGATGAAGGGACCTCTACATTTAACTTGCAATGAGTGGGAGGCTGACTGTGAATCACACAAAGAGTCTGTTGTGGCATATGTCCTAAACCTCAGGACAAGAATCAGGGAACTCATGGGCTTGGCTCAGGAGAACCTGGCAGAAGCCCAACAGCAGAAAAGGGCTGGTATGACAGGAATGCTCGAGCTAGAGAGTATGCTGTGGGGCAGCAGGTTATGTTTCTCATTCTGGTCAAGACACAACAAGCTGCAGGCAAGCCTGGCAGGGACTCTTCAAAGTGGTAAGGAAGGTCAGTGTTGTTAACTACCTGGTAGAAGTGCTAGGCAGGAGTCAGGGGCACAGACTATACCATGTTAACATGATGAAACCTTACCATAACAGGCAGGTCCTGGTGCCAAGTATTGCAGTAGAAGGCAGGAGGAGTCTGAGGGGGTTCTATGACTACAGGGAGCCAGCCAGCAAAATCCTAAATTACTATGGTGGAGCCTAGGGTTGCAGGCATATGATATGACAGTGCAGCACTGTAAAGGGGTCAGATATGCCAAAGCAGCTCGGATCTCAAGACGGTATGGAGAAATGTATTCTCAAATAGGCTCATCCTTCTTAAGCAATGTTTCTCAAGTGTCACTTGAAAACTAGCTTGAGTCTTTGAGGGGGGGAAGAAGTGTGACAAAGGGAGATACTGCCAGCCCAACTAGCTGGAGTTTTGTAAATAATTATGTCATTGATGAATATCAAAATTATTTGTGTACGATGCTTGTGGTATAAATGTACTAGAACTGTATGTCGTGTATATCAAGCTAGGTTTGTACAGACATGCGTGTTGAAAAGATATTTTATAATGTGCTTGTGCTTAAAATGTAACCACAGCATGCCCTACTGGAACAGAACAGAAATGTACATCCACTACTGTAACTTTTTAAATATATATTTTAACAGTGGAAACTGGAATACAGGAGGTTAACATCAGAAAAATAACTGAAATTATATTGTTATGTGTAGGCCATAAAAAGATGGTATATTTCAGTTTCAGTGCAGTGGCAGATATAACGTCTGTACTAGGGGGGTTTCTGTATTGTCCTTAGGGTGAAATAATTACTGTTTTTGAAATGTGCAAGCATGCAATTGTTTTATGACTTCCAGCATCTGCCAAAGATCTGAGGTCTATGTATTTTCACAGGTAGATGCTAAATACTGCCAGCTCCCAGCAGTGGGGGTTTCATCTGGGATACAGTCAGATGACAAGAAAAGATGTCATTCTGCAAGGTATTCCAGCAATAATATTTGAGATATTAATTTGAGGAGTCTCTGAGTGAAACACAACATTCTGTGTTGCATCTTGGACCTGACAACAACTAGAAGATCCATTCACCACATATGTCTTGTTCTTAAGTAAATTAAATAGGGTACAGTAATTGTCTTAGATACAGTCAGAAATATAGCAAAGCTTAGTTCTGATATTTCAGACTGTCCTGCAAAGCTGTTTTAAATATTTCCTGTGGTTTTGAACTCTGATGTCACTGTGAATATATATTTAGTTTTGCCTTGATCTTTTATTATTGATTATTAAATATATTTATACCTTTCATTGTGGCTGATTTGTGAGAGATAGTAAAGTTTTGAGAGTATTTGCATATTTATTTGGTGACACTGTCGGCCACTCCTAATAGCCTTGCACTTGGTCAAACTACCATTTGTACTAATAGTAACATTACACAGTAAGATTGGATACCCTTTGTTAAGGGCCTTAAAGTAGCTGATAAGGAGTTGGCTGGTGGCAATGATAACTACCTTGTAGACTGGAAAAAAGGGGGCATAGCTAGTAAACCTGTGCCAGCATTTCCCAGGTGTGTGTGTGTGTGTGTGTGTGTGTGTGTGTGTGTGTGTGTGTGTGTGCAAATCAAAATCATCAGTGACATGAAGCACTGGTTGGACAAAGAGGGTGCTGAAGGTCTTGGCTTGGTCACTCAGTGGAGATCTCAACTGTTGCCAGTGGTGAAGATTAAGGCTCCTTAATTACTGGTCCAGTGGTGGGTCGTTGCAGGATCCACTAGTAAAAATGATGTTTGAAAATAGGTTTTATCACAGAAGATAGGGACTGAAAAGGAACAGCAGCATAAGCAAAAATTAATCTTGCTGGAGAGAGTCAGAAGTGACTTCAAGTCCCACACTTGATTTCTAACTGATGTAATGTGATGCAGAATCAAAAATGCTACCTGCTTTATGGTATTCAATTGAGAACTAATGAATCCCAAAACATGTACAGGGGATAGATTTGATCTTGACAGGTTTATTGTAATGCCCATAGACCTGGAGATTTGAAACAGGTAATCACCAGCTTGGAATACCTGGTCAGAGCAGTAAGGGCCAGTTGTTCATAAAACATAAAAACAGTGGAAATCCTTTGACCTTTGAGTAAGCAACCACTACTGCCATGTATAAGGAAAATTATCCCAGGGACTGTGGTGAGTCTGAAGGACAGGGCTTGGAATTGGTAGTGACTGACTCCCAGCTGGAAGCACAGATGTCTTGAAGTGCCTGTTAAATTTGATGTAGCAGTCCATATCGCTAAACGTTTTAGAGCACATCCCATCATCCTTGCACATAATGGCTGGATGGACTGCACCATGACAATCTGGAACTTTGACTTTAATACCCATTGATAATTTAGATCCAAAAGGGGAAAAGGGAAAGATAATAACCACTGGATATTATGTTTAGTACCCTGGTATTGTCTGTTAAGTTGGCTCTGGAGTGTAGCTGCCATGAAATAGACAGTGCCGCATGCTTCCATAGTTGGGCAGTCAAACAGTGCTGCAGGGGGCATAGATAGGGACTGTCAGAGAAGTTTTCTGAAGTTCTGGTTTTGCAGAGCACCTCTATTTCTGAGGTCCAAGCTCTGACACCTAACATCCAGGAATGCACGAGACTTGAAATAGTGAAACACATACGGCAGGTGCATCCATGGAGTCATCAGAGTGCAAAATAGGTGAGAATACCACATTGGTCTAACTCTGAGAAGCCATTGCACCATTTCACTTCCAGAGAGACCCTGTTTGTCAAGTACGAAAAAGAGGTGTGAAAGACCCAACAACTACGTTGGAGCCCAGTACTCGTTAGTTACAGCACTGCTGTGTCTGAGACTGCTTAGCTATGCTTAACTGGTTTCAGAAATGCTGAGCGTGTTCATGTCCAGGGGGGGAGGGGCCCTTTCTACTCAGTAATGTTCACACTAGCTGCAAACAGTTTTAAAGGCCTAAAACTGGAGGAAATGTGAAAAAAAAGGAAACAGCAGACAAAAGGCAATCAACTATAAATGACCAAAAAGGCTTCTGCCACTCACAGTGGCCCATTCAAACCCCTCAATAATATAGCTGGCAGGTGGAATGTATCATAGTCAGGCAATCACACAGGCAGCATCTGCAGCACACCAGTATAAAATATGCAAACACTCTTCAATCTGATTTCTCCACATAATCAGAACCATTGGAGTACATACTTGGGAATTGTAAATGACAAAATGATAGGGGCTGCTGCTGCTTTGCTACATCTCTATGTGCTACAGACTGAGGGGGTGATGATAATGATGCTGACAACTGGCCAGACTGTGGAGGAGAACAGTGTTCAGACCCATGGTAATCTTTCAGAGGCTACATGAGCTGGAGATAGTAGAGCGCTACAGGGTGGACAGGGGCATACTTCAGCAACTCACCGAGCTCTGCTGTCCTCACCTCCGACCCAGATCCAACAGAGGGGAGTCCATCCTAGTGGAAACACAGGTAAGTGTAGCCTTAAGAATACTAGCTACAGGTACTTTCCAAAGGCCTACTGGGGACATCATGGGGGTCTCACAAACATCCGCATCCAGGGTACTTCACCAGTTCCTGGATGTCATGCTAAGACATGCCAGTGAGCACATTTACTTCCCCAGCACCCCTAAGGAGAGGACCAGCAATATGCGTCTCTTCCACCATGTAGCAAATTACCCAGAGGTACTGGGTGTCATAGACTGCACTCATGTCCACATCAAAGCACCACCTGGTGAAGAGGGTAGAGTCTACGTCAACCACAAGCGCTATCACTCAAACTGCCAGGTTGTGTGCAATGCCCAGGGCATTATCATCAATGTGTGTGCTGGCAGCCCTGGCAGTTATCAATCACGACTCCCACATTTGGCATGCCTCACAGCTGTACCAGGTATTTGCCAGGGGGGACATACCATACAGCCATCTAGTTGGGGATGCTGGCTATGGAGTGGAACTGTGGATGATGACACCCATTAAAATGTATGCACACACACACACACACACACACACACACACACACACACACACACACACACAGATGAATGCCATAATGAGGCACATGCACAAACTAGAAACATTGCAGAGCATGCATTTGGGCTGCTCAAGTCATGGTTCCGCTGCCCTGACATATCTGGTGGAACCCTGCACTTCTCCCCAGCCACATGTGCACACATGTTCATAGTATCTGTCATGCTACACAACATGATCCTGCGTAAACAGATGCGGCAGGAACATTACAGGGGAAGGGACACAAAGATCCCCACCATTGCCAAGGTCACCACAGGCACAGCGGGACTCGGAGGAGGAACCCCCTGAGCCTCTCCCTGTAGGCAGAGGTAAGCATGCCCAGTACGCCTTGGCCTTGGCAAAGAGGCAATGCATAGCACATACACTGACACCCTAGGTATCCAGGGAATGACACTTCTCTCTGACTCGCACACACAGTAAAAAAGATGCCACACATATCACACTACCTGTACCTTACCATGTATAGGTTGTGTACTGCATGCATCTGACAGAGTCAGCCCTCAAGCGCTGCATTGTCCTCACAACTGCCACAGGCACAGGGTAAGTCACTCTTCTTAACAACAAATTAATGGTGTATTAAGTTGTGGTAGCATATCTATGGTATCACTGCATGTATACAAGGGAATGGGGTGGCCTACCAGTATAGCAGCAGACAACTGACAGCTATGTGTGGCAACAGGAAATGTCTGTCAAATGCTGGCTTATGCAGTAGTCCCCTAGGTGACAAAACTCACTGCAGTATATGTGGGGGACTAACAAACTGCAGGGTCATAGGTCACATGCATGGATGTCAATGTTGGAGCCCCATACATACCTCTCAGCCTTTCACAGCAAGTCAGCTGTACAAACCCAGAAAGAAATGTTTGGCAAAGGCCCACAAATAAGGACAATAATGAAATAGTCAACTTACAAACTTATACACTGAGATCACAGCAGGTCTTGCAGTTGCCTTAAGTCTCCAAAGGGTAAGAAGTCTGAAACTCAAATGTCTGTCATAACTGTCCAACCTTTGGTCACTACTGATATGCCAGTATTCTCCAAGACAAGTACAATACTATGCTAAATGGATCCAAAATGTAAAGCAAACATCTGGACAGTCTGTGGAAATTTGTACAGTTGAGAGGTATGCCCTCCTCCCCTCAACACACCCATCTTCCCATAGATATGCAGGAACATTTATGTTTGTAGGGTAACAGCAGCAGAGCACACATTCCCAGGTCTGTTCCAATCAACTTGCTAACTTGCATCATGTCCACAATATGTAGGGGGTCAATGAGCTATGAATATGCATGGTTGATACTGTCAGGAAATAGGCAGCACTTACTGTTGGCTGTTGTGGCTTAGTGGTCTATGTACAGTACTGTGGTTGACAGGGTCCATGTTTCCACACTGTCCGTGCAAAGTATATAGCATGTCAACTACACCTACGGTAGGAGTAGTGCACACCATCCAGAAGTCAATATCCATTACTGGAGAAAAGTTGGGCAATTCAGGGACAAGGGGCCAAACATCTGGACATTACACATCTCGGAGTAATCTACACATTGCCTAGTAGGACAGCAGGTGTCTGAAAGTCAGTGTAGTGCCAGGTTTTAAATGTCTGCCTCCTTACTGTGTCAGTACTGACAACAAGTCACTGGCCACTGGGCATACCCCTGGAATGACAGGGTGTCACAGAAGGACCACAAGTATGCCTTGTATATCTGGTGGTTGTCATAGCATTGCATTTGCCTGCCAAACTACTTGCAAAACAATAAAGGTTGATGTTAAAAAGTCAATGGCAGATAGTGGAGAAGCAGATGTCATACCCATAAGAAAAAGCAAGCTAATGCCAAACCATTCTCCAAACTGTCTACATTTGGAAGAGTAATATTAACACCCTATCCCCTTGTGAGGGCCTATGTCTGACTGTTATATATGGGTCTGTTCAGATGTCAGTCTGTGATGATTTGACAGCTATGGCTGACATTTAGCCTTATAATAACATTGCAACACAAACTGTCTGAGGACCACAGCAGATGTAGGGGTTCAATGATGGACAACCTGCTAAACAGGTCTGACCTCTACATCTGAAAAACTGACCACAACCTTCTAAGAGGGGTATCAGAAGCTACACACCAGTGCCCCCCTCAGAGGATGCAGACAAATATGCTGAATAGTATGCCAGTACAGTATACAAGTACCTGTGCATGGTCTTAGCCATACCGAACAGAACTATAACCTGCTTCTCAAGGAAACACAAACCTATGTGGTGGGCATCCTCTATCAACAAGCCATAAAACAAAAAGGAAGAAACTGTTGTCCAAGGGTAAAATTCCCAATTGGAAAAATTCCCTCCTTAACCTCAACAAGCAAAGTAGATCACTATGAAATCCACCAAAGCCAATTATGAATCAAAACTAGCCTGTGAAACAAAGGCTAAGCACAACATCTTTGTCATTTACATCAGAAACCTCTATGCCTAAGGCCAGGTTTATTCTGAATTTACATCTTAATGGTGCCACTTACACTGATCATGTTGACTTAGACAACCTGCTAGCAGATAGGTTCAGCGCAAACATCACCCCCCCTGTCCCCACCCAAAGGCACATCCCACATCCCCAATACTTGCCCTGCACCTCACACCTCTGTAGATCAAGTGTTAAAGTCCCTATCCAAGCCAAACAACATCTCCAGCAACAAGTAACCTCACCATTGAGTAACCTACTCACCCATAGCCGAAGTACAGGCCTCATTCCAGCAGAGTGGATAACTGGCATTGTCATCCCTTTGCACAAACGTGGTGCCACTACTGACCCTGGAAACTATCGCCCCATTAGCTTGACAAGTCTGTTCTGTAAAGCCATGGAGCGTATTATTATGCACATCATAAACAAGGACATAGGCAATCTCCAAGCACTTGAACCACCCAGTTCGGATTCGTCAGGGGCAGATCTTACCTGTTGAATCTGGATGACTTCTTTGAGACTGTCACCAAGGCACTGGATGAGAGAAAGTCAGTACACACAGCTTACCTTTACTTGGCCAAAGCCTTACACCCTATACAGCACTTGGCCATAGTAGATAAACTCTATCAACTAGGTATCAAGTCATATGTTACCAGATGGGTAGCAAACTGGCTCATTGATAGAACTCACTTAATCATAATAGGGGTAGCCAACTCAAGCAGTACACCCATAATGAGCAGCATACCCCAGGGATCAGTCTTGGAGCCTCTGTTATACGAGATATACTTCCCTGAGGTGCAGCCCAAAAACACTGGCCTATGGCTGACCAAGTTTGCAGATAACTGTAAGCTGGGAACAGTCATCAATTCCCAAAGTGATGTGGACATCCTCCAAGAGGATCTCACCAAAATAAATGACTGCTGCCAGAAACATGGCAACTAACTGAATGCCAGAAAATGCATCATCATCCCCTTACGGGAAACTGACGTCCCCACATATCACAGTAACAACAACAACATCCTACATACACAATCAGTAGTGAGCCACTTGGCTATCCAGGTTGATAGCAACCTGACATCTGAGCACCATGTTGCTTTTGTTGTATGGAAAGCTTTCTAAATGGGACAAATCAAAAGTAAGAGTATCTCATTCAGGGACAAAGAGGGCATAAGATCCATGTATTCAACCCATAAAAGGCCAATTATCAAGTCCAATACCCCTTTCAACATGTACCTCACAAACCACATGCTGCAGCTGGAGAGACCACAGAGGTTCCTCACCAGGACAATCCAGGCCCTCAAACACCTACCCTACACAGATAGGCTAAAAGCACTGTCACTCTACTCACTTCCATACAGACTCCTCAGAGGTGACCTCTGTCTGGCATACAAAGCAATCCAAACCCTGCCTTGATGGGACTGCTGCACATCTGAAAGTCAAGCCCCACTCGAGCAACCTGTAGGCACAGCATCAACCTGTAGGCACAGCATCAACCTGGTCTGTGATATCAATAGGACTTGTTGGTGTGGCAGATACCTGTCCCACAGACTCCCCCATCTGTGGAATACACTCCCTGTCCAAATCAAGCCGAGTACCTCAATAACCCTTGTGAAGTGCACCCTGGATAATTGCATGGGAAACAGAAAATACAGTCCTGTGATTCCACGTGTCCCTGCTGGAGAGGGGTACTGCGTGCTGACATGTCTTAACATGGGCTACACTCTCATCTGCTAGGGTTATAAGGGCTTCAGGGCCAGTAGCCTAGTAATCTCATATGAACCTATGAACCTATAAACAAATGCCTGTCAGTCGTTTACCACATTATTCTATATTTCTCTGACACTGACATACCAGGAAATCACAGTGCTGTGCAGAATATACCATACATATTATGGAAATCTCTGATGAGTATAATGCACGCTGTACCCATACTAGGATATGACTTTCCAGTTAAGAAGGATACCACACAACCAGTAGATCCCAAGCCAGTATATCACTGAGGTACTTGATTTTTTACACAGCTTCATCAGCCAAATGGCTGTAGCCACACCTCTCAATTGGCCGGATTTGGTGAGAATGTCTGTAGTTTGGCTCATATTACTGGTCTGTTCATCATAAATCTTGTAATTCTCTGGTAAATCACTGTGATGATCTGTGGATTTCTGTCAGTAACTAATGACCTATACATTTCAGTGTAAGACGTCATACATGTCAGAAAATGTCTGCTAAAACAAACCCTGTTACTTTAGAAAGTTTCTAAATTTGTAACAGCAATATTTAAAATATCTCCCCATGCTTGGGCCACTGTACCCCCATTTTGGCAGGATATCCCCACATTTCTTGCATCATCATGGACCTAATAAACAAGGATATAGGGAATTTCCAAACTCTGGATCCCACACAGTTTGGTTTTGTGAAGGATAGATCATGCCTGCTCAACTTGGTCAACTTCTATGAGTCAGTCACCAGAGCTGTGGATGAAGGCAAGGTGGTTCATACAGCCTACCTTGATCAGGCCAAGGCCTTTGATACCATTCCCCACTCAGGAATCATAGAAAAACTCACTAAGCTAGGCATCAATCCTTATATCACTAGGTTCATAAGTACTAGGCTATCGCCCCTGGGGCCTATACAAGCCCAGCCAAAAAGGTATCCTGGCTTTTGCCACCCAAGAAAATTATTTTCCTGTGCCACTGTTGAGCAGAGCCACAGAGGTGATCCCCAGGGTGAATTTCCTATTTTCCATACAACCATCAAGATTTTTCTTGAAGAGTGCTAATGAGGAGCTTTGTTTGATATAGATAGTATGGGACATCTCTGGGACAGTAATCTATCCCTCCGGCATGCTCTGTTTACTGTGGTGACAAGGTTTAGGTCCCTAGAGCGTGTAGCTCGGAGGGATTAGGATTTCTTTAAGTGGAGCATGTCCAATAGCTCTGGGTTTGACATAGCTTTGTATGTTAGGCAGAGATCACCTCTGAGTAGGCGATATGCGATGGAGTAAAGCTGGAGTTTTTCTAGACGGTCTGCGTAGGGCATCTGTTTGAGGCCGGTAATCCTCTTTGTGAGGTATTTCTGCGGCCTTTCCAATAGTTGTAGATGTCTTGTGAGGTACATACCAAAAGGGGTGTTGTACTCTAGAATGGGTCTAATGAGTGATGAGTAGAGGGGAACAATGACCTCTTTTTTTCTTGATGAGAAACCTTTTGTGATGAGGTGTGCCACGTAGAAGGATTTCCTGACTACTGTGGCGATGTGATTATCAAAGGAGAGACTACTGTCCACCTGTGTCCCAAGGTCTCTTATCACACTTTCGGTGTTAAGTATACTACCGCCTATGTTGTAGTTCATGGGTACAGAGTTTTTACCAAAGGGGATGACAATGCACTTTTTGGCATTGAGCTTGAGGCCATGGCTTTCACACCAGGCATCTGTCTCAGTGAGGCCCTTTTGTAGGATGTCCACATTGTTAGGAGTTTCGATTATGGCTCCTAGTTTGCAGTCATCTGTGAACTTTGTTAGCCAAAGACCTTCTGCGTTAGCCTGTACTTCAGAGAAGTAGATACCAAACAGGAGAGGACCCAGGACTGAACCCTGTGGTACTCCACTTGTCACTGGTCTGAAGTCGGATTTGGAGTCTGCTAGTTTCACAGTGTGGGTTCCGTCAGTGAGCCAACTGGCAACCCATCTTGTGACATAGGGATTTATACCTAGTTTAGTGAGTTTATCTATAATTCCAGAGTGGGGAATGGTGTTGAAAGCTTTGGGTTGCAAACTGGCTCACAGATAAAACCCACAGTGTGAAAGTAGCTGACTCCAAGTCAGACTGCCGACCAGTCACGAGTGGAGTCCCACAGGGATCGGTCCTGGGTCCTCTGCCTGTTTGGTATCTACTTCTCAGACGTCCAGGCCAACACGAAGGGACTCTGGCTGGCAAAGTTCGCAGATGATTGCAAGTTGGCAGCCATTATTAACTTGCCAAGTGATGTTGACATCCTACTGAAGGGCCTCACTGAGACCAACGACTGGTGTCAGAACCATGGTCTTAAGCTCAATGCAAAAAATGTGTTGTCATCCCCTTTGGGAAAAACCCAGCTCCCATGAATTACCACATCGATGGTAGTCCACTGAACAAAGAAGGCATCATAAGAGATCTTGGAACACAGGTTGACAGCAACCTCTTTTTTGACCACCACATTGCCACTGTGGTCAGAATGTCCTTCTATGTGGCACATCTCATTACTAAAGGTTTTGCATCCAGAAAGAAAGAGGTCATTGTCTCCCTCTACTCTTCCCTCATTAGAGCAATCATCGAGTACAATGCCCCATTTGGCATGTACCTCACTAGACACCTGCAACAACTGGAGAGGCCATAAAAGTACCTCACAAAGAGGATCATAGATCTTAAACACTTATCCTAAATGGACAGACTCAAAAAACGCCAACTAGTCTCTGTCTGATATCGCCTACTTAGAGGAGATCTCTGCTTGAGTTACAAAGCCATGTCTGTCCCAGCTCTGTTAGAAATGCTACATCTAAAGAAATCCCAATCCCTCCACACCACACGCTCCAGAGACCTCAACCTCATTACAACAATCAACAGAACATGCTGGAGGGACAGGTTCATAACCCAGAGACGGCCCATGCTATGGAATACACTTCCCATACATGTCAAACAGAGCACCTCACTGGCCCTCTTCAAGAGAAATCTTAATGAGTAGATGGGAAATAGAAAATTCACCCCTGGGATCACTCCAGTGGCTCTACTCGACAGAGGCACTGGGAACTAAGGTTGGGTGGCATGATGCCAGGGTAATCCTATGAACCAGGCTTGTAAAGGCTCCAGGGCCATTAGCCTAGTACACACACCTATGAACAGGTTGAGAGGTATGGCTATAGCACACAAAACCCCAGACAGAATTACAGCTATCTCTGGAATGGAGTCCCACTCTTACTATAGACGGTCATACTGGGCATGCTCCTACACTTGGAGAATTACAGCCCATGTCTAAACCCACATCGGACTACACAACTGTATTGTGCATATATGTTTTTGCATACAGACAGCTATGTACACCTTAACTGTCTCTACCCACACCCATCACACAGGATTACCCTCAGCTAACTGTAGGTGACCTATATATGCTATATATGCATCTGTTGAGTGTGATACACAAACATTTATCTGAGCAACATATAAAAATATTTCAAGCATACACACACACATAGACATGGGGAAGAGAAGATAGACAGTGACAGACAGAGAGAGGGAAACACAGACAGAGAGTGAGTCATAAACAGAGACACCCTGAAGGGCATAGAGAAATGTCATGCTGCAGAAAAATGCATACCAGTGGCATGTGCCAGCATGAAGGTGAGCTCCATATTGTATTAATAGTGAGGTAGGGGTTGTAATCTCGCATCACCCGCCATTGTGTGTGCGCGTGTGTTTGCATGTTAAAGTATTATGAGGCCATTCCCACCCAGTACACTTCCAATTTCTCGACTTTACAAGATCTGCTGATGTCATTCACCTTAGAAGTACCTTTGGACACTCTTCAGCCCTATAAGCTCTGTGGCACATGCGATTACTGGGTAAGACTATAGTACAAATAACTGGAAATGTAAGGGTTCTAATCTCAGTCCTGGCAAACCTGTGTGTGTGTGTTTGCAGGCTAAAGTATTTTAAGGCCTTTCCCACCCAGTACACTTCCTATTTCTCTGCTTTACAAGATATGGTGATTTCATTCACCTTAGAAGTACCTTTGGACACTCTTCAGCCCTATAAGCTCTGTGGTGCATGCAATAACTCTATAACACTACAGTACACATAACTAGATAGGTAGGGGTTCTAATCTCAGTACTGACAACTATACTACTGTGTGTGTTTGTGTGTGAAGTATATCCCCGTGGCTGTTGTGTGTGTTGGTTATACCATTTAAGGCCTGTTGACTCCCTCCCCATGGCATTTCTTTAAAGAGCCTGATGATGACATCACCTTACAAGCACAGTCACACATTTTCTAACACAATGGCACTGTGGTGCATGCAACAGTCACATCACTTTGTACTGTACATACCTAGAGAGGTAGGTCATCTAATAGGAAAGGTGTCAGCCCTGTGTACATGTGTGTGTTTCAATGCACGTTCCTATGCAGCTGTGTGTCTGTGTTTCAGATGGCTATACAATGTTAAGGGCCTGTGAACCCCCCACTGGCAATCCTAACAGCCCCTGCAATTGTCACTCACTTGAATAGTAGTGACAGACACTGCAACACTATAGTAGCTCTGTGGTCTTTGTGTTACGTATACAGCAGTATCGTTTGTGCAACTAGGCAAGCTGAGGTTCTGCTATTAGCAAGGGCAAGTCATGTGTGTGTGTGTGTGTGTGTGTGTGTGTGTGTGTGTGTGTGTGTGTGTGTGTGTGTGTGTGTGTGAGTGTGTGTCTGTCTGTATGTACATCCCCTTGCAGCAGTCAACCTGTACTATGGCTGCCAACATACCTCTCAACCCCACACAGAAAGACATCTGGTTAAATCCATATGAAAAAATGGGGCAAACAACAAACATTGAGCACAACCTTCACATATTGTTGTGCTATCCATGGAAAGTAGATACCAGAACAGGTTGTGCATTTCAATGCACTTTCCAAAGTCTGTCATCTGTCAACAATCTGCAATGTTAGTCTGTCATGATTTTCCAACAGCTTGTCAGAAAACCACAATTTTATGGCAGATGGAAAGAAAGTATGTGTCAAACATCAGGACAATCTGCAGACAGTATGGGCACCATCTGTACCACCCTGCAGGCTGCAGTCCATGTTTGGCAAGTTGTGACCTGTGACAACAACTGAAACAGTAAAGAGGTCCCAAGAATGTAGGACAACAAAAATGTCATACAGGTACTGACTGCATAGAGCAGCTACTGCACAGCTGAAACACCTGAATGTTATGGCAAATAGTGTAAGCTAAGGTAATGTCACACAAAGAAGGTGTCATAGTAGCAAACCAGAGAAGTCCTGTGTGTTGCACTTGCTCTCAAGGTCCTAGTCTCAAGCTGTATGCAGACAACAGTGTCAGCATGCCATACAGCAAGTACATGTCCTCACTATGTTCCACATTAGCACCAACCCCATTAACACAGACTGTGATGACAGGCCTGGGTACCCAGGATGGCAACATAGTTGCATTCAGGCAACAGGTGTTGGCAGTCATCAGGAATTGCCTGTATGTGGTTCAACACATAGGTGAATGGATCACATCCAGCCAAATGGTGGACATTACCTCTGAATAGTCCTCAGTCAGTAAAACAACACATTAGCGGCATAGCCAGTCTGCTATGCAGACATCTGCAGAATCTGTAAAGGCTACTTTAACACCCACAAAGGTCAGCCATCTCCCTCAACACCTGTTCCATGCAGACAACCTGTAATCAGTACTGGCCCAATGGTTACTGGTCAGCTTGTCTACAGGTGTCTGTGGCATGCCAAGATGGCAATGTTGTGCTCAGACCTTCAACAGCTGCCCCATGTACAAGAGTGTGACTCCATATGCATTACCAGCATGAGAGGCCGCCTGACTCGCATATGAGATAGCAGAGACACATGCTGGAGAGTCAGGTTTGGCTACCAGAGGCTGCCCTGTGTCAGAAATACACTCCTCAAACATATCAAACACACTACCATGCATACCCTCATCAACTGCATCAAGGTTGAGTGGATGGGAAAGAAAGACATCTGTCTCTGGGGTTAAACCAGTTTCCAGCAATGGCAGCGGCAACATGTGGTGATGGCTTATTCTGCTGAGGATAATGTAATGGCTAAGCTTGTGAGAGACTCAGGGCCAGTACTCTAGTAACCTCCTCTGTATCTATGAACCAGTGGTCCTGCAGGACACCCAGGTGACATGTATGAAGGCTAGCTGGCTGTGTCAAGGGGTATGCATGCAAAGTCACACTGTCTGCCCCATTGTCACTCACACACTGTTGCACGCATACACCCCTGGTAAACATCTACATATACAGCTGTACCTTGGTGATGAAAAGGTCACTGGTGTTTCTACTCCGCCATACTCAGCTGTGGTTATGTCATCAGCCCTGCAGGCTGTACACACACAGACACCTGGAACAAAAACAGAATAAGGTATGCAAGAAAACAGTCAATCAGCAGTACTAACAGCAATAATGCATCATGGCAGAAAGGCACATACACTTCGATGTGTACCCATGACAATTGCCAGCAGACAGCACTTTACAGAGCATAACATTATTACACTGTACCATACTCACCCTATGCATCAGACCCACATTAGCACGTCCCTGCATTGATGGTATGGATAACAAGGATGTGGCACATGTATCATATGCACAGGGTGAGGTGTGGGGTTGCCAAAGGCCTAGGCCTGGCCATACAGTTGACATCATGTGTGTGTTTGTCTGGGGGGGTGTTGTTCAACTGGGCCATGGAGAGGAACTGTGTGTGCCTGGTGGTGACCTGTGAGTGTATGCACACAGTCAACCCATGTGGTTGCCTTACAAAGGGGTATGTTGGACAGCCGTAGACTGTACATGGCAGGATGTACAGCTCACTGTCTCCAGCCACGGACACAGGAACTAGTTCTGCCAGGAGTGTCATTGGCACCACCAGGCAAAAGGCCAGATGTGGTACTACTCCTTGATGGTGACTGCTGGATCCGTGTCTCTGACGGGACCGGCCAGGGCCATATGCCCGTGACCTGCTACGTTTTGGTGTGAACAGCACCCTCCCTTCAGTAGTGCTGGTGGTACTGCCATTATGGGAGTGTGAATGTGCATGGCCATGTGGGGTCTCAGTTGATCTCATTGCTGACCTATGTCCACATGTCTGACACCCTACTCCCACCACATGCTCAAGCACAAACATTGCACAGATGAGCACTGACAATGTCTCACCCCACAGTCTATCCACGATATCAGCAAAATGATGTATGGCATCAACAATGCTGTGGGGATCATCATGCATGGCAGGAAGTTCTGCATTCATGACCCTGAGTGTCTGTCTGGTGTAGCGTTCAGAATGTCCAGTGCCTCCATGATGGACTGAAACATGTGTCGGCTGACACCTGCTGTGACACCTCTGACAGGGGCTGGATGGGCAGCAGTCCTCCTTCGAGCACGGCTGTCAATCTGCCTGTGTGGGACATTGCCAGCTGTCTGGCTATGGCTAGTGTCTACACTGACAGTTGTCACAGTCGCCATACCAACCTGTCCGATGCCATGACCCTCTAAGGTGAAAGTGGGATATCAACCAATGGCACAGATTCAGCCCCCAATAACCCCACCTAAGCCTCACTATGACCACCATCATCATCAGAGTCCGATAAGACCCTGACATCTGGTTGTGAGGGGGAGAGACCCCAACCCCCATGTTCACCTGTGAGGGGAAGACAACATATGTAAATTTACTTGCACTATAATGTTTACAGATCCACACACATGCACACACTTAAGGGTGAGGTTTCACAAAGCCATTATACAGAACACACTTTCTGAATTATGACACGCATGACACACAATCAGACCACAACAGACACACTCTGGACAGGCCCTCAACAACATGCAGTGCAGCTACATCCAGTTACTGTCGCTACTACTATACACCTCTGAGATATGTGAGGAGTGGTGGTATGTGATGGACCTTCACTTAACACACAGTGCACATGTGTACACAATACTAATGTAACCCTGTATAGCACAGTGGCAACAGCTATACAAACATATGTGACAACATGTTACAGCTCCTGTGATGACCAATGTGATGCACTGCAGTTAACCTCACCACAAGTGAACATGCACATATTGCAATATGGCTAAGTGTAACAGTTGTGTGCATGGAAAAGTGCATGCCCTTAACAAGCCTAGGGTATTGGTGAGCCACAACAAGACAGTTCCACACTCACCGACTTCAGGTTGCTGTTCCCTAGCCAGACCAGAGGTACTTATGTAGTTGTGGGGAAGAGGTTTTGTCAGCACACACACATGTGGCACTAGAATAGGATAATATTTGCGCTTATGAACATGTACAGTACAAGCTGTGATACTATCCAAATTACTGACATTCACAATAGGTGTGCACTTGAGTACATTACAAAACCTCACCCACAAATCCAGTCTGACCTGAAGTATGCATCCAGGTCTGCAAAGGCTGCCATTATGAATGCTACAGTATTGACGTGATGTCCACTGGGGCCTTACCTGAATGCTCCTCGGCTGTTGGCTCTGTGCCACCCACCTCCACAACATATGCGGTGATGTTTTCCTGGGAGGCGGTTACTGTACCAAGGTTGACGAGGAACTCCTCTGTGGCTGTCAGTGGTGCATCTGTAACAGGCCTTCCACCAGTGCCAGCACGGTCCCTGGCCACAGATGCAGCCCTTTGCCGTGTATTGTGTGGCATTGTGTTGGACCTGTTCATAGCTCCTGCCATGGTGTTTAATGTTGTTGACAGTCTCCACCAGTTCTGCCCACAGGGCACTGCATTCCAGCATGTGCTGCCGTCTCCTCTCCAACAGTACTAAGGGCATCCAAGATCACCGCAGTCTCAGCCTCCGTATATGGTGGGTGACATCTATGATACATCCCACCTGAAAGACATGAACAGGGGAACACATCACAGGACCGCATACATTGGCTACCATAATGTACAGACCCTGCACATCCACCGCTAACACCCACATTATACCCCTGCCATCTATCAGTACAGTATGTGTGTGAGTATTGTGAACATACCAGCACTGCAGCATGCATTGCCCCCCTTATCCTGATGTGTCTAATTCACCTTACATTATTCACATCACACAGCACATGCAACAGGTGGGGACATCACAGAGGTTCCCCACCAGGGAATACCAGGCCATCAAACATCTACCGTACACCTATAGGTTATAAGGTCACCCTCTACCCAGTGTCATACACACTCCTCAGGAGTGACCTCACTGTGGCATGCGAGGAAATCATGGTCTCCACATTGCTGAACCGGCTGGCTGCATGAAAGCATGTCATGCTCCACTGTGTTAATACACACACACACACACACACACACACACACACACACACACACACACACACACACAAAACCTGGTAAGTATCCTGGACTGGCCTTGTTGGCAGCTCACCTGTGTCACACACAATCACCCTGCAGTGGAATGGGCACCATGTCCACATCAGGCAGGGTAGCTACCAAAACCTTTGCAGGCATAACTTGGTGAAATGGATGTTTAACAGCACATACACCCTTGGGATATCACCTGTGCCCCTGCTGGATGGGGACATCAGCTGCTGCCTTGCATGCACATGGGCAAACTTGTGGCCTAAGCATATGGATGCTCATGGCTCATAGCCTAGTAACCTGAGATGGTAGAAGGACTACCAGAAATGGCCTGACTGCTGTGACAGACTGTGTTATGTGTCCACACACATCACTGCCACCAACTGCTGGGTGTCCTGTATGGACAACGTTACAGTACCATGTCATCCAGCCTAAATGCAGCAAATAGGTGAGTGGTACTACAGGTGCATGTGGACATTTTAGGAACATCTGAGGTACACTACAACAGAGAGCAGTGCATATGTGGTGTAGGGTGACCTACTCAAAGGTGTCTGACATCTGCAGTACCCAGATGTGGCAGAATGGGTACATTTGCCTGATAGTTGTAGACTCCCTTGATGGACAAATGTGTATTGCTGCACACAAGTTGGATAACGTGATGGTTATCCACAGAGTTTGGGGAATGTGTCTGTGACATGCCAGACTCCTGGGGACACAGTAATGGTACATGAATATCTACAACTGAGAAGGAAAAAGTGCTTGGAAACACTACCAAAATCACAACAAACCAAAGCACTTGCAGAACCAGAAAACAAAACTCCTCTTCAGGTCAGTGAACCAAAATTATTTATTTAATGCCACAAAACAATAACTTGCGTTTTCATCCTTAGACTTCATCAGAATGAATAGTTAACCAAGCTAGTAATCTTCTTAAATAACCCTCCTTTCCCACAGACAAAACAATTAACCAATTAAAACATTTGGTATAATTGAATGTAGTGCATTCAAAGTGCAACTGTAAAAATGCAACTATAAAAACTCCTAAAACAAATAGTTACTTGCTACAGTAACAGATTTTTTAAAAAGCAGATTTTAAAAAACATTGAATCACATAGTTAGTATGTAAATACATAAAATGCAGGTCATCACATGTAATATAATAGAAATAAGTAAAAAAGATGTGTTACACCAAAGTTTTAAATTGTGTTGAAAAAAAACACTGTGGTAAACTAGTAAACACTGCTATCTACTGATCAAGAAATAATGCTAAATAAAAGCATTATAGTTTAGCAGATCTAAGTTTAAGGACTGGGGCTAAAGAAATATAGTCATTCAAGCCTGGTATGCTGTTGGCCTCCAAGCTCAACTGCCAAAACAGTTCCCTGTACTCTATCGTCTCCCAGGGACCACCTTGAGGGTCCTGTTCCATTTTTTCTACGACAAAAAAACAAAAACTGCATCTTTCCAAAGTGTGGTATGTCTAAATAGTGCATTGTTAGTTTCTTAGGCACCACAGGACCAAGAATCAGCCGGAATTCTTTTAAAATCCAACTTTAATTTAAGCACAAAAGCACATAAACGCACACATTAAAACCAGCAATTTCGTTTGAATCACTTCATCAGATATGGGTCAGAGAACAATTAATGCCTTTTATAATCCTTTAGGAGGTTAATTATCCAATGAAAAACATCCAGTTTAAAACATCATTAATCCTCATGCACTATTTAGACATACCACACTTTGTAAAATGCAGTTTTTGTTATTTTTGTCATAGAAAAAATAGAACAGGACCCTCAAGGTGGTCCCTGGGAGGCAACAACAGAGTACAGGGAACTATTTTGGAAGTTGAGCTTGGAGGCCAACAGTGTACCATGCTTGAATGACTATATTTCTTTAGGCCCTGTCCTTAAACTTAGATCTGTTAAACTATAATGCTTTTATTTAGCATTATTTCTTGACCAGTAGATGGCAGTGTTTTACTAGTTTACCACAGTGGTTTTGTTTCAATACAATTTAAAACTTTGGTGTAACACATCTTTTTTACTTATTTCTATTATATTACATTTGGTGGCCTGCACTTCATGTATTTACATACTAAACTATGTGTACTTCCGCAGAGGTGCAGCGGTAGTGTTGTTGCCTCACAGCAAGAGGTTCTCCCGTTCGATTCTTGGCTTGGGTTGGGAGTGCCTTCTGTGTGGAGTCTGCATGTCCTCCCCGCGTTCGAAAGACATACCTTGAATGGGCGTGACTTCGTTGAAGGTTGGGTGTTGGGCTGGCAACTCGACACCATAAAAACTAACTGCCAATCATTAGTGGACCGGAGTTCCGCTACGGCGACCCCTAACCGGGAAAAGCCGAAAGAACAACAACATACTAACTATGTGATTCAATGTTTTTTAAAATCTGCTTTTTAAAAATCTGTTACTGTAACAAGTAACTATTTGTTTCAGGAGTTTTTAGAGTTACATTTTTACAGTGGCACTTTGAATGCACTACAGTCAATTATAGCCATCACAAGAGTTCATAGGTTCATACTAGGCTATCTGCCCTAGGGCATTTATAAGCCTAGCCAGAGTATGTTTGGCTTTCGCCACCCATTTTAAATTAATTTTGCTATGCCCTTTTTCGAGGTTAGTATACTGTGCCTCTATCTAACAGTGACACAGAAGTGATACCCGGGGTAAACCTACGATCTCCCATCCACTCATATAGGTTCATAAATGTTTTAATCGGTTAACTGTTATGTCAATGGGAAGGGAGGGTTATTTAAGGAGATCACTAGCTTGGTTAACTATTCATTCTGATGAAGTCTAAGGACGAAAACGCAAGTTATTGTTTTGTGGCATTAAATTAATCTTTTTGGTTCACTGACCTGAAGAGGCATTTTGTTTGCTGGTTCTGCAAGTGCTTTGGTTTGTTGTGATTTTGGTACATGAATATCTGGTACTGTATCCATTCCCTTATGCTGGATGCTCAGTATGTATGCACTACTGCTGAGCCAGAGCCAGCATCCCTCCACTACTACTACCTAACTACCTATAACCTCCGGTTCTGCTGCAGGGGCTCACCAGGTATGCTAGCCATAGGTGTCTGGCAATCTGATGCAGGTGTGCAGTATACATTGACCTAGCCAGAATATGTCATGAATGGTCAGGGAGACCTGGACAATCTGTGAAATAATCCTGTATGACATTGGCAGACTGACGTCTCAGTAGTTGTACATGACGTGATATGCCAGCTGAATCCACCGTTACATACTGTCAGTGTGAAGCCCCTGCACTGGCCCAGTAATCAAGGAGCCTCAATACTCACCACCACCATTAGTGAGGGACACAAACAATGGGAGGATGACAAGTACACACACAGTAAAGTACAATTACCCTTCAGAGCACACAGAGATCACAGTCAGTCTGGTGCTGGTCCCCCCCCCCCCTAGATCCCCAATAAGACTCCCCACTGGCACAGCTATACAGTTAACATCTCAGCAGAGCTGCCAAGCCAGAACATCCATCACTCTCCCTGTCTGACCAGTGCACTGTGTCCCTGGCCATGTAGCTGACACACACACACACACACACACACACTTTGAGATATGATTTATGAATCACACGCACACACTTACATACACACACACACACAAAAACACACACACACACACACACTCCTGGGAAAGGCTGATATAGGTTTACTAGCTAGGGCCCCTTTTGGACACACTTAAAGGTAGTTTTGACTGCCACAATCCAGCCGTTTATCAGCTACTGTATGGCCCTTACCAAAGGGTGACAAATCCTACTGTGTGATGTGCCTATTAACCAAATGGTAAGTGTGAACAAGACAAAGGCTATTGGAGTGGGCTATACATTGTCATTAAATACATGTGCAAGTAGTCCAAGAGCTTACTTAGTTCTATACATACCAGACACATTTACAAGGTTCAACTATATTTAATGATAACTAATAAAGGAACAAGACAATGCACAATCAATACTGTGTCTACAGAGTTCAGACTCACAGGGAATATGTTAAGACAACATTGCAGGACAGCCTAAATAAATACAGCAAACATCTAAGGTAGCAGGTGCACAGGTTCATGGGATGATACCAGGCTATTGGGCTGGAGGCCCTTATAAGCCTAACCAGAGATTCTGCCCATGTTCTTTCAATGTAAGCACCTGTTTTCCCCGTCCAGCAGGGACACAGGTGGGATGCCAAGGGTTTATGTTCTGTTTCCTTTTAAACAGGGCTAGAGAGGTACTCTGCTTGACATGGAGAGGGAGTCTATTCCACAGACGACTGAGTATTTTGGGACACAAATCTATCGCGGCAACACATTCCATTCATGTCACAGACCAGGTTAAGGCCTTATGTGTGGACTGCATATGTGGAGTTTGTCACACAGACTTGCAGCAACTCCATCAAGGCTGGGTCAAAATGGCCTTGTATGCCAGACACAGGTCTCTTCTGGGCAGTCTGTATGAGACTGAGTAGAGGGATAGGGCTTATAGACTATCTGTATAGCATAGGTGTTTGAGACCCTGCATTTTCCTGGTCAGGAACCTCTGTGGTCTCTCCAACTGCTACATGTGCTTGGCAAGGTACATGCATAAAGGGGCACTGTACTCAAAAATGGGTCTGATAAGGGAAGAATACAGGGATGTTATGTCCTACACGTTCCTGGATGACATACCCTTTTTTATGAGATAGGCCATGTAGAAAGCCATCTGTAGAATGATAGCAACGTGGGGATCAAAAGTCAGGTTGCTATCAACCTGGGTGCCCAAGTCCCTTATGACCGACTGCATGCTTTGTATGTTGTTATCAATGTCATAAGTATTGGGGATGACATTTTCCCCAAAGGGGATAATGATGCATGTCTTGGCTTTCAGTTGGCAGCCATGCTTCTGGCACCAGTCATTAGTTTGGGTAAGACCATCTTGCAGAATGTTCACATCAGTAGGGGAATTTACAACAGCACCCAGCTTGCAGTCATCTGCAAACTTAGTCAGCCACAGACCACTGGTTTTGGCTTGCACCACAGAAAAGTATATGCCAAACAATGGAGGTACCAAGAGAGATCTGTGGGTTACACCAGTGGTTATAGGTCTACTACTAGAGGTTGCTTCCCCTACTTTGACTGAGTGGGTTCTATCAGTGATCCAGTTAGCTACCCATCTGGTAACATACAGGCTGAAACCTAGCTGGGAGGGTTTATGTACTATGTCAAGTGGGGAATACTGCCAAAGGCTTTGGCTAGGTCAAGGTAGGCACTGTGCACCATCTTCCCCTTGTCCATGGCTTTGGTGAATGTTTTGAAGAACTCAACCTAGTTTAACAGGCATGATCTCCCTTTGACAAAACCAAATTGTCTGCGGTCAAGTGTTTTGTGGTTGCCAATTTCCTTGTTTATTAGATCCATGATAACGGATTCTATGGTCTTGCAGATCAGGCTAGTTAGGCACATGCACATATAATTGCCTGGGTCGGTGGACCTTTGCATAGAGGATGACAGTGGCTGTCCTCCATTCAGCTGGAAAGAAGCTGGTGCTCAAGCAGTGGTTGAATAGGGTGTGTAATGGAGCTGTGAGCTCATGCCTGAGCTTACATAGGATACAGGCAGGGATGTTATCAGGTCTCATGGAGACTTAATTGCTTGCATTTGAGAGGGTGGTAAGGACCTACTCCATGGTGATGAGGGTAGTGGGGCAGGTGGGGATGTCCTGGTGTATGGATGGTAGATGTTTCCAATTTGTACTTGAAGTTAGCCTTAGAGGATTACACCGGTGACCAAATATGCTTGTTCATACAAAGGAGTGATTGCTGCCAACTTGTCACCTGCTCCTTTTTGGTTCTGGACAACAACATTTTCCTTCTATTATACTGTCTGTTTATTGCTGCTGTCCACCAGACAGGTTTATTGTTCATTGAGGTAGATGATTTGGCCTTGTCAAGTATTGCTCAGTCCATACAGCTATGCAGGTGCTCATATATTTTGGTGTAGGCTTGGACATTGGTTCAAGTTCCAACTGAAGGGAGATTGGCTGTAAAGTTGCTTATACCTGCTCTGAGGAGACTTTATTCAGCTTTAGAAACGTTTTTCTGTTTGACCTTGATGGGGGAGGGGGGGTCAGGGGAGATGGTGACTTCAAAAGTGATCACTTTACGGTCGGATCTTATCAAGGAGGATAACACAGTAGGAGTGCTACAGTGACTACTCATGTTGTTTACGACCAGGTACAGGATATTTTCACCTCTCATAAGAGTGTCAACCACCCGAGGCAATGCACTGCCATTGACAATGTTGAGGAATCTCTGGGGGTTCATGTTTGGGCTAGAATAGGTCTTGCACTTTATGTTTGAGTAGTTAAAGTCATACAGGTTCAGGGTAGAGGGTTTGATGGATTTAACTAAGAATTAAACAAACTATATACCAGCCTCTAGGCAAAACAAAATGAAAAATCACATAAATCACCAAAAAATGAGGTACCACCAGAAGCTCCATGCAAAAGGACTTTAATCTTCACAAAATCCAGAAAAAATGCTAAAATTCCACAGTACTGCTCAGGTTAAGTGCTTTAGACCTTCAACAAGGCCTTCTTCAGAACTAAAGAAAACTTGTGATCTAACATATTTTAAACCTTACCAGCACATAGTGGCACTTTATAAATATTGCTGTTGTATACTTAGTTAATAGAATACTAGGTTTTGGATTCACATGAGTTACCTGAAGGTTATGACATCTGACATTCACATGTGTGCTATTAGTTTATGACTTCTCTCTTTGATCATTTGCCATGGATTAGCCAGACAAAACACAAATGTAGGAGTAAGTGAGTAAAAATATAAGGCAAGCATGTGGTCAGTCTGCAAAACTATGGCCAATTTTAAGGTATGAGCTCAGTACATAACATACAGTTCAACCCACACACACGTTTGCACCAGTTGTTTAATATTCACATAATATGTATGGGTCTCTTACACTTGTAAGACACGCATATGTATGACATATACACACATGACATGATTATTTACAACATCCCAGTTAGTTGGGCTGGCAATGTCACAGTCAGTATTGTACAACAGAGAATCCAGCAGCAGTCATATGTGAGCTGACCCTTGCTGGGGTGACTCAGCGGCCAGAGCTGTCATCTATGTCACAGCAGGCCATACCTCTCAACCTGTTAGAGCAAGAAATCTGGACAAAGCTATAAATAAAAGTATGACAAAGGCCCCAAAATAAGGACAGTTTCTAAATATTGCTCTTACAATCTTAGAAAGTTGTTAGAATAACAGGTTTTGCATTAGCATGACTTTTCTGTAGAGTATGAAGACTGTAACTGAACTCATTATTTTCTAACTTCAGTCCTTCATGATTTGCCACAAATTTGCCAGAAAACCACAATGTTGTGCAAAACCGACCAAAATTGTGAGGCAAAAGTCAGGACATTCTGCAAACATCAGTACAATTCAGAGGTATGCTGGAGACATGGTCATCAGGGATGGCTGTAGGTGCTGGACAGCAGACTAACAGCAACATGACAGTCCAGGAAGTGTTGTTGAGAGCTACTATTTAAATTCCTATTCCACATGACTGCATTCCCCGATCTGCATTCCATTACATACTTAATTGTTTGACATACCTGTTATAGTGCTGTACTCCTTTTTCAGAATAAATCCGTAAAAGGTATTGTGAAAAGTCACAGTTTGTCAGGAATGATGAATGTATTAGACCTGTTTAGCATAGGCAGAAACTTGCCTTTTGTAGGTAATGCTCATGAACAGGTGATGGCATGTGTACTAATCTGTTGCTCCCATTTACTAATTGCATCCAGAAATGCTGGGTTGCCTTCCCATTAGCCAATGTCATGGCAACACAGTGCTATAATTAAGGCTGTCATGTGGGCTTTGCCCCTTTTCCTGGCCTGTGAGGAGGACATTATGGAGGTGTGGGAGCTACAGCATCACAGACGGTGTTTGGCTTGATGTGTTGTGGCCAGTTTTGCATGCTATCTCTGCATACCTCTCAACCTCTTAGCACAGGAAATGTGGACAAAGCAAGACAAAATGTGTGGACAAAGGGTCAAAAATAGGGAGAGATTTTAAATATTGGTGTCATAACCTTAGATAATTGCTAGAGTAACAAGGTGTGTTTTGACATTCATTTTTCTAAGGGAGTTGAAGTCTGACACTCAAATGTGTATTATTACTTAGTGACTTCCATTCTGATATCATCCCAGTGATTTAGCAGAATACCACAAATGTTATGAGGAACAGGCCATAAATATGAGCCATAACCCTGGACATTCTGTGGAAATCTGTACAGTCACATGACACTTTGCAGCATTTATTTGCTTGTGTACTGGTTCTGTGTCCATGTCAGAGGCCCATGTACACTGTGAGTTTGGCCACTATATGTTGGAGTACTGTGTGACTGGCTATCAGGGTGTGTTCATAAAACTCAGTTGCTGTACTCAAGAGGTCTGTTGGCCTACTGGTACGTTGCCCTGACTGCAGATCAAATGGTTCTGTGTTCATAATTTGGCAGTGATGTTTTTCACCCTAAAGGTATAGCCCTGTACTGTCTGATAAACCATATGCATACCAAAAACTGTACATATTTTCACAGAATATCTGTATTTTGTGCTCATATTTTTGGTCTGTTCCTCAGAATATTTGTTTTTTTCTGGCAAATAAATGAGATAATCTGAGATCTGAAGGCACTAAATAATGACAGAGTTTTGAGTTACAGACTTCAAATCCTTCAGAAAATGTATGTTAAAACAAACCATGTTACTCTAGCAACTTTCTTATATGTATAACTGCAAAATATCTGCCTATTGTTGGGCCTCTGTCTCTGTCTTCATCCAGATTTCTTGCACTAAGAGGCTGAGAGGTATGTACATCAATAATTTCCCAGAGCTGATTTGGTGTAGTGGTGTGTTACTGTGACTGTAATTCAGAAGGTCCTGTGTTCATGACTCTTCAACTTTGTCTTTTTTTCCCTAATGTTAAATGACTGTAATGCATGATATGTTTGAAAAAGCATCATAAATTCCCACAGCCCATTTGGCATAGTAGTATGTTGCTGTGGCTACAGTGCACAGGGTCCTAGGTTCAAGACCTGCCAGTGCTGGTTATTTTGTCACTGACTGAGACAGAGTGATTAAAGCAGTTTTAAGTGGGTTTGCGTGATGCATCAAGATGCCAAGGGGCGCTTAGCTTCCCTTAACGCCACGTATTCCCACTTAATCCCATGCTATTTCCAAAAAAAGAAAAGAAAAAAGGGATGATAGGAAAGTGGTTAAATAGGGGCAAGCAGGTGGAAAAACATTATGAAAGGCAGCTAGGGATGTGCAGGATGGGTGTAGGAAAGGACCATAGCTCTCCATTTCTTCTGCAGCAACAGCTGTGAATGATGTGAACAATTTGGTATTTAGAGCCTCACACCACACAGGGAGGGGTGTGGGCAACATACATTGGTTAAGTAATTCAAGGGTAAATTGAATGACATCAGTGTACATGGGGACAAAATGGACAGCTATGTATGGGATGTGACTTTTTTGGGGGGGGGGGCAGATGCCCTTTTTTTAAAGGTGAGAGTAGGATGTTGGGGAAAGGTTGCAGATATGTTTGGGGAGGTAAGTTGGGTAGGAGAGGTTGCTTTTGCAAACAGACAAGGCAGACAAGACAGCAGACGGGGTGGGCGTATCATAAACACCTTGGACAGGGAGGGTAGTTGGGAATCGGAGGCCCATGTGCCCCCAGATGGAAACAGTGGGACTGAGGTCCCCACGCATGGGCAGTCTGCCCTCGATCTGGCTCAGGTGTACATCCATGTCTGTCTGGATGACCCTGTGCACCATGCCTCAGATCTGTTTGTGGGTGACTGTTTCCTCTCTGCACCCAGGCCCAGGGGGGGATGGGCCCTGTCACTTGAGGCGGTTCCACCTGAGCATGGTGCAGGACCAACGGAGGAAGCAGTTCCAGGTTGAGTCCCAGACGTGCTGGGGCCCAGTGTCATGACCAGTTGAGACAGGACAGGCAGATCCGCTGGGATCTGCCTTCCCAAAAGTGCTATGGTGTTGAGGTTTTTCAAAATGTATTCGTTAGTCATGAACAACACATTTCAAAATTAGGTATAACAGCATGCATGTGTTTTCCAATAAACCCAGAATAATAGAATTGAAACAACTGCATAACAAACAGAACACATGCATAAATGGAACAAGTCAGTATTGGAACAGCATGCCTGTTAACATTTATGGCAACAGGCCACCAACACTGGTATTTGAACAAGGTATGTTAGTATGCATCCAATTAAATACATGTACAATAATAGAACACAAATCCCAACATTAGGTTTTGAGAACTACATACCCGTAGTATATGAATAACAATTACTGATGCAGATAAGGGATGGGGGAGAGGAAAAAAGTCAATTTCCAACAGTACAGGCTTATATTTTTCACAACAGTACTGCTCAGTACTCTACAGGTCTGCTCTCACTTTACATCTACCTGTGGCCTATAGCTTCTGCAGCACATACATACCTGTTAAACTGTTACCCTGAAATGGTATGGGGCAAACTGTGACAATTCTAGGTACGGGAGTAAAGGGGACTCATACATGACAGGGTTACATATATGAATAACAAGGTGTACCCTGCACTGATGTTGTGTGTGTGTGTGTGTGTGTGTGTGTGTGTGTGTGTGTGTGTGTGTGTGTGTGTGTGTGTGTGTGTGTGTGTGTGTGTGTGTGTGTGTGTGTGTGTGTCTGTGTGTGTGTGCTAATGGCATACTTGTACTGAATTTATATGTGTGCACAAGGTTATTGGCAACAGTGCTCACTAGCCGTGACAACATGTCTCAGGAAGAGTGCATGTACCTATCCTGCTGTCCTTTGTAGGCATGGGGTTGGACATTAGAACATTTATATACAGTTTATTACTATACCCTTCATACAGCTAATACAAACATTTCTTTACCTGTGAGCCCTGTGGAGAAAACATCTGTTAACACTACCTGACTGCTTCTACAAATACATCTTCATACCAGTCCCGGGAATCAAACCATGGTCTGTGTGTGCAAAAATGAACAACATAGCTATTTCTCATCACACTGAGCTACTGGGGAACTGCTTTCTACTGCTTGACTGATTTCTGCCTAATACTTGGTTAGACAGTCTGACCTTGTAATCTAAGTGTAGTGTCACCAAAGACTGTAGTGACAATTGAACATACATGCCTGAGATTCATGCATGGCAGACAGTGCACTGTGTATTACTCCTTTGAAAGCAGGTGTACACATTTAACCCCAATAGATGTGAATATGTGTGATCTGTACAGACCATAGCAGTGTACTGGGTTGCACACCCCACCCGTATACATTTGGACATCATATACTTGCAGTTTCCACCTATTACATCCTCATACTTGCCAACATCAGCATACCCACATTCAGGACTACATAGATCTAAAATGCAAATGTTAACACAAGGCAATGCTGCAGGGGACACACTATAATACATTACACATTACTATTCAAGGTTCAGATCTTAGTGCAGGACATATTTAATATTTCATTTCTATCCTGTTTTACATCTCCACAAACTACAGTTTTGCATAACAGCTGGATATCAGAACAACCTCAGTTAATGCATGCTGTCAAAGCCATATTTGCTGTACACATTATTCAACAACATACCAGATTAAACACAACAGTTTGTGGTATAAAATCTTTGAGTAACATGACACAGTGCTTTATTACAGTTGAGATTCTACATTTACTAGTACTGCATATCATGTAGATCAATATTGGTCTGACAAACTTTATTTATTCAGTACACTCAGAACACACTATTCCTAATGACAGTAGACAATTACACTTTCTTATTTATTTATTTATTGGACTATCTACACACACATGCACACACACACACACACACACACACATATATATATATATATATATATATATATATATATATATATATATATTGCAAGATATAGCTGTACTTACCACACTGTGCAGCCTCTCCAGTTGTCCTCCATGGGCTTCCACATTACAAGCCCTCTCCTCTGCAGTTGTGGGGAAATACACACCATTATCCATACCTGTCTATCAGATATTCATACTATGACTTGATAAATCAACAGTTGCTATATTTACAAACATCTGGTGCAGTCCCATCCTGAGCATCTTGGATCCACTGGGCCAAAAGAGCCCCCTTCCTCCATTTCAGGTCATCATAACAATGACAGACCTGCTCACCAGTGTGGGAGATGACAGTGGCATTGGTGAGCTGAATTGCCAGACAGTTCCAGGCCTCAGCCTTGCATTCTGAGCCCTGGTACTGGTCCTGCAGCAGTCTGATGTCATGGTTCTTTACAAGCAGCCTAGCCGTGATGCTAGACTCCAAAATGCCCCAGCTCTGCGCCCGAAAGTGCTCTCCTTCACCAGCACCTGCCATAGCATACACGGATCAAACTGTAATGGGTTCTGCCTGTATTCCCGCCTGAGTGGTTTAAATAAGGCCATATTCCCACCCTTTTACCATAATTGGATCATTTTCGAAAATGCTGAGCAAAACTCAGCAGTGCGCAAACTCACTAAGCTGAGATGAACAGTGCATAAAGTGCCAAATGCTGAGCAGAGCTAAGCAGTGAGCAAATCTGCTTAGTTGGGCTGAATGCTGCTTAGAATTAAACATCTAAGCAATGCTCAAACCGGTTATGTAGAGCTAAGCACTGCTAAGCATTGCTCAGTTTTCATTTAAAAAAATATTAAAGAATTGCATATTAATTCATCATTACTAACATGTTATTAAATGCATATGATTTACTTTACATGATGCCCCCCTATGTGCCTTTATTACATTACCTTGGGCTGTGACTATACTGTATGGGACACTTCAAACACTGGACCCCGCCCAGTTTGGGTTCGTGAAGGGACGATCTTGTCTCCTGAACATGATTTACTTCTTCCAATCAGTTTACAGAGCCGTGATTGAGGGTAAGGTGGTCCACACAGCCTATCTGGACCTTGCCGAGGCTTTGACACCATCCCCCACTCTGGAATCATAGATAGACTTACTAAGCTGGGCATTAATCCCTACATCACTTGATGGGTTGCCAACTGGCTTACTGACAAAACCCACACTGTAAAAGTAGCCGAATCCAGCTCCAGACAAGTGAAAAGTGGAGTACCTCAGGGTTCAGTCATGAGACCACTCTTGTTTGGCATCTATTTCTCTGAAGTACAGGCCAACACTAAGGGACTCTGGCTAACAAAGTTTGCAGATGACTGCAAACTGGAAGCCATTATTGAATCCCCAAATTATGTGAATACTCTACAAAAGGGCCTTACAATAACAGATGCTTGGTGCCAGAGCCATGGGCTCAAGCTTAATGCCAAGAAATGTATAGTTATCCCTTTGGGAAAAACATGTACTTATGAATTACCACATAGGTGGCAGTACACTAAACACCAAAAGTGTGATAAGAGACTAAGGGACACAGGTGGAGAGTGGTCTCACCTTCGATAACCACATAGCCACAATAGTCAGGAAATCCTTCTATGTGGCAAACCTCATCACTAAGGGCTTTTCATCCAGAAAAAAGAAGGTCATTGTCCCACTGTACTCATCCCTCATTAGACCCATTATAGACTACAACACCCAGTTTGGTATGTACCTCTCAAGACATCTGCAACAACTGGAAAGGACGCAGAAATACCTCACTAAAAGAATCAGAGGCCTAAAGCAGATGCCACCTTAAAAAACTCCATCTATACTCTGTCGCATATTGTCTACTCAGAAGCAATCTCTGCTTAACATACAAGGCCATGTCAAACCCAGAGCTGTTGGACATGCTACACTTAAGGAAATACCAATCCCTCAGAGCCACATGCTTCAGGGATCTAAACCTTGTCATCACAAGAAACAAAACATGCTGGAGGGATAGGTTCCTGACCCAGAGACTCCCCAGACTCTGGAACAGACATACATGTCAAGCAGAGCGCCTCTTTGGCCCTCTTCAAAAGGAACCTTGACGATTGGATTGGAGAAAGGAAATTCACCCCAGAGATCACGTCAGTCGCCAGACAGGGGTCCAGGAAAGTAAATAGTGTGGGAAGAAATAGCCAGGAAATTGTTATGGCTAGGCTTGTATAGGCACTAGGGCTGATAGCCTAGTACCAACCTATGAACCTATGAACATGGGGGATTTCACATCATATATCCACTGACAATGGAATTTTGGACAAGCTACACTACCTTGGTTAACAAATATCAAGTACTACATCATTAAATTAAAAAAAATAATAATTTCACAATGCTTTCCCATGTAAAAGCTGAATGGGCTGTATTGGTATTCAAACCATGAACTACTGCACGCAAAGCCAGAACTCTAACGACTAAGCTAAGTCGCTGTTATGATTTCAGCTATAAATTTGTATATAGCACTTACAAGATGTTTAAGCAATGCTGAGCGAAGCACCACAGCCTGCAAACCTTCTCAGCTATGCTTAAACTTCACATATAAAGGAAAAAGAAATAATACAACCATTTTAAATATATATATCTCAATATATTAAATATTAGCATGTCAGTTGCAGGCCACATACTCTTCATGACAATCCATGGTAATGCAAAACCTGTCATTTAATCAACTTTCTAAGTTCATAAGAGCAATATTTATAAAATGCCCCATATTTCTCAGCTTTTGTCCCACTTTTGGTAATGACTTTGTCAGATTTCTTGCTGTAAGAGGTTGAGAGGTGTGTGTCTGAGGACACTATTTTACTGTAAAGTGCCATACAGCACTTACACAACGCAGGGGTGTGTTACAGCTCCTGTCACACACACCCTGCATTGCATTCCATTTGCAATCTGCTTTTCAGTGTCCACGGACACTGAAAGGACTGTAAAGTACTGTACAGTACTTTGACAATGCAGGGGGTGTCTTACAGTTCCTGTCGTACACACCCTGTATTGCATTCCAGTCACAATCCTGTCTTCAGTATCCGTGGACACTGAAAATATTTTAAATTGCCGTATGGCACACTGACAGTGCAGGAGGTGTGTTACAGATACACAAGCACTACTGCAACATGTCCCCTGCACTGATTCAGTATCAATGTTTGCAGCTCCATTTCAGTAGTGCACCTTCATTAATATGTAAGGTAAGCTGCCAAGAGGGAGATGTAGACACAGACACCATTCACTCCGTGTAGGAATAACGCTATTCTTACATGGAGTTTACTGAATCCTAGCCTGTATTTTATATAGCATATATCATGGACAGAAGTAGGTTAAAAAAATAAGAAGATAGCTGTGTGCGCAAGACCCTGGATAAATAAGTGCCCAATCCTGGTAGGTGCACTGGTACCAGGACTGGAAAAAATGGCAGTGTAGAATTTTATTTATTTTATTTATTTTATATTTGCTGACCGGGCTAGTCTAGCTGGATACATATCCATTTTCAGTAGAGGCCCGGGGAGAAAAGCTCCAAGTATGAGAAGATTACTACATACAATAGTTAAAAAAAACAAGCTTAAGATACATTATAAGCAAAAAATGTTTGTAAAGAGAGTACAAGTTATTAGTGGGATCAATGTAACAGAGTCTTGGTATAGGTTAAAGCAACAACAAGCCATGAATTATCTGGTACAATCATCAAAGTTTATACAATATCTGAAAAACAATTTAACAATCACTTAGTCACTTAGTCAAGGAGGGAGAAAGAGAGTAGGCTGGAATAAATAGTGTTAAAGAATTAGCTTATAATAATTAAAAACTGTTAGGCAATATCCCAGGAGGCTGGGGAAAAGGGGAAGAGAAAGGAGGATAAGTAATGTTTAGTTTTTTTTTTTAGTCATCCTCAAAACATGGAAATATTCCTACAATGGGGCTAGGCCAAACCCAGGGGGAGGTTGCCCCCCTATTGTAGAAGAAAGTAGCAGTCCACAAAAATCACAAAAATTGATAGGTCAAAAAAGAGGCATACAGATGATAAGAGTGGACTACTGAGTATAAGAAAGAAATAATATTTTGTTACTATTATGCAAGAAGCCCAGAATTTCCAGACAAAAGATATATGAAAAGATTAAGACAGAAATTAGAGGAAATAAAATACTTCCACAAGAAAAACTGTCAAAAGCTTCAAATAAAAAAACTTCTATTCATTAATACAAATGATCTGTGAAAAACACTACATAGACCAAGAAACCGTGTGATGTTTGCATAACAGTAACAATATATAATTTCTTTCTTATATTTAGTAGTCCACTCTATCATCTGTATGGAATTCCCATATGAAAGAGCAATGGAACAGAAGTAAACAGGATATATTACTGTGCAGCTAAATTAATCACATATAAAATTCTACCATAAGAGCACAGGGCAGTAAGGAAAAGGAAGGGGAAAAACTGAGTACCATCACAGAATAATCAAATAGAAAAAACTATAACGCCATTAAGAGAAGAACTATCACTGTCAGAACAGTATAGAAGAGGGAACAGACCAACAAAAATACTCAGAAAGACAGACGTGATAAAAACAATGCACAGTATTATAATGGATCAGGATTTATTGTGCACCATCACAAATAATAAACTAAAAATATCAGCACAGGCAGAAAAATTAGAAGATACAAAGAAAAATATAAAGGAAAAGTTCAAAATAAGCAATTTAATGATGACCTAAAACATTTTGTAGAGTACTGGGAAACAAAGTAAAAGGAATTAAAAGACCACCAAAAAAGAAGAGATATATACATTTTGGAGAAGTATTTATGAAGATTGTGTGGAACATAACAAAGATGTTAAATGGATTGAACAAGTAAAAGAAAAAGAAGTTCAAAGGTATAGGATATGAAATGGGATGAAGTAACAGCTAGAGAGATTGAAACAAAATTAAGAAAAGCCTCTAGCTGGAAAACCTCAGGCCCAGATGCAATACCTAACTTCTGGTTAAAAGTATTAACATCTTTGCATGAAGATTCAGCTATGAGTAAGAACTATTTACATGCACACCTGAACAGGCACCAACCTGGCTAACAACAGGAAAAACAATGTTCCTGCTTAAAAGTGAACCTGCAAGCTACCATAAAAATGATTGACCGATAACTTGCCTTCCGACGACGTATAAACTACACAATGGAATTGATGCTGACAGAATTTATAGTCATTTAGAAGAAAACTCAATTATGGCAATAGAACAAAAGGGCAATAAAAGAAAGGCATATGGAACAAAAGATTGTTTGTTCTTACATAAAGTCAGAGTGGAGAACTGTAAAAAGGGAGAAGAATCTAAATATGGCCTGGATTGACTACAAACAAGCATTTGACAGTATCCCACATTTACAGATAAAAGAGTGCTTAAAAATGTATAAGATGCATCCTACACTGATAAACTACATCACAGTGACCACAAAACAGTGGCAACCCACTTTGCAGTTAAGCCATGATAAAGGACAAATTATTATTTCAGGGATAACAATCCAGGGTGACTGTCTGCTTAACAGATTAGGTCATGGCTATAATTTGGCTCCCAGAACACAACAAAGTGTAAAGACTTCTCAGCCTCTCTTTGTTAATGATTTAAACTGTATAGCTCATCAGATGAAGAACTGAAAGCACAAATGCAACTAGTCAAAACTTTTTTAGATGATATAAGAATTTTATTTGGTCTTGATAAATGTGCAAAAGCAACTTTTTAAAGCAGGAAAGCTGCAAGACCAAGAAAACATTAGTTTGGGACAATAATGAGATATAAAAGAACTTGAGCAAGAGGGAGTGTATAAATATTTGGGAAATGAAGAAGGATCAACAATAAAACATGAACAAATGCGAATAAAACTTAGTAAGGAATATTTTAGAAGACTTAAATTAATCCTGAAAACAGTGTTGACATCTAGGAACAAAATTCAAGCTATAAACCAATTTGGTCTTCCTGTCTTAATTTACAGTTTTGGAGTGATTGACTGGCCCCAACAGGTGTTAGACAGATTAGACAGGAAAACAAGAAGAATGCTTCATGCTCATCAAATACCAAGATTATATATATTTCCTGTTCCAAAGAGGTATGGGCGTCCTTGAAATTGATTACATGTATAGATCTACAATCGTGGGGCTGCATACATATCTGTTGACCTCACAAGACCCAAACATAGTGAAAGTTTTGAAAGATAAGGAGAATAAATCCAAGATGATTTCCCTTTTTAGTCTAGCAGAAGCATATAGTTTCATAGTTTCATAGTATAGTACTAGGCTATCTGCCCTGGGGCATTTGTAAGCCTAGCCATAGTGATGTGGCTTTTGCCACCCCATGAAATGGTACAAAAATGTACAGAATAAAATTAGAATACTGTGCCTCTGTCTAGTAGTGACACAATGAAGGTCCCCTTATATAATAGAATTAGTTTACTGTGCCCCTGTCTAGCAGTGACACAGATGTGACCCCTGGGGTAAACTTACGATCTCCCATCCACTCATCAAGATTTCTCTTGAAGAGAGTCAGTGAGGGCTCTGCCTAATACGAACTGGGATCTTGTTCCAAAGCATGGGAAGCCTCTGGGTTATGAATCTATCCCTCCAGCATGTCCTATTCATACTTGTGCCGAGGTTTAAGTCTTTAGCTCTCGTGGTCCTGATGGATTTGGATTTTTTGAGGTGGAGCATGTCCATCAGATCCTGAATGGACATGGCCTTGTACGTCAGGCAGAGATCACCTCTGAGCAGGCGGTATGCTACTGAATAGAGCTGAAGTTTCTTTAGTCTGGCAGAATAAGACATATGTTGGAGACCCTTGATCCTCTTGGTGAAGTACCTTTGTGGTCTCTCCAGCTGTTGCAAATGCCGGGTGAGGTACATACCAAATGGGGCATTGTACTCAATCATGGGTCTGATGAGGGAGGAGTATAGGGGTACAATGACATCCCTGGATCTGGATGTGAATCCCTTCATGATGAGGTGTGCAAGGTAGAATGTTTTTCTAACCACTTTGGCAACGTCAAATGAGAGGTCGCTGTCGACTTGGGTCCCTAGGTCTCTGATTACTTTTTCCGTACTCAGTGGGCTGCTGTCTATGTGATAATTTGTGGGTACTTTGTTTTTCCCAAAGGGGATGACTATACATTTTTTGGCATTTAGTTTAAGACTGTGACTCCGGCACCAGTTGTCCGTTTCTGTGAGGCCTTTTTGTAGGATGTATGTGTCCGCTGGTGCATCGACTATGGCGCCTAGTTTGCAGTCATCTGCAAACTTTGTCAGCCACAACCCTCCCATGTTTGCTTTAACATCTGAGAAATAAATGCCGAACAAGAGGGGTCCCAGGACAGATCCCTGTGGGACACCACTTGTGACTGGCTTTGAGTCTGACATTGCTCCAGCGATTTTAACTTTATGGGTTCTGTCCTTTAGCCAGTTTGCAACCCATCTAGTGACATAAGGGTTTACGTTTAAGCTGTTGAGCTTATCTATGATGCCTGAGTGGGGTATTGTGTCGAAGGCCTTAGCCAAGTCCAGTTAGGCTGTATGGACTGCTTTGCCCTCATCAATGGCTCTAATGACTGTTTCGAAAAAGTCAACCAGGTTCGAAAGGCAGGATCTGCCCTTTACAAAGCCGAACTGGGTGGGGTCAAGTGTCTGTAGGTCCCCTATGTCTCTGTTTATGAGTTCCATAATGATTCTTTCCATAGGCTAGTTAAGCTTATGGGGCGGTAGTTCCCAGGGTCTGTAGAGGTACCCCCTTTGTGGAGTGGGACCACTGTTGCTGTACGCCAGTGTTCAGGTACATATCCTGAAGTAAGGCTAAGGTTAAATAGCATTTTTATGTGTGGGTTTAGCTCTTCTTGGAGTTCACGTAACACGCAACCCGGGATACCGTCAGGTCCCATTGATGCTGTGTTTTTAGCTTTGTTTAGGGCGGTTCTCACTTGGACATCTGAGATAACAGGGAGATTAAATTCAGCTGGGATAAGTATTTCTTCTTTTGGGGGTGAGTGAGGGGAGAAATTTGCACTGAACCTGTCAGCCAGAATGTTGGCAATATCTGTGGGTTCAGTGTATTTTTTGTTGTTGTGAACTAACTCTGAGTATATCTGAGGGTTTCCGCCCAGGTTTCTAACATAGCTGAAGAAGGCTTTGTGGTTATCTTTAGTGTCCTTAGCGATTTTTCTCTCAAAGTTGGCCTTGGATGTTTTTATGAGAGAACGTAGTTTTCTACTAATGTTGATCAGAGATGTCTTCCCTTCATAGGATTTTGCTCTGACGTGCAGTAGCTTCCTTCTTTTGTTATACAATTTGTTAATGGCTGAGGTCCACCAGACAGGACGCTTGCCTTTGGTGGAGAGGGACTTGGATTTATTTGGGATTGCATGATCCATGCATTCTTGGAGATGTCCATAGAAAGCATTTGTGAAGGATTGTGGGATGTGGTATCCACTGGCACAGTGGGCTTAAAGGATACCATCTCAGTCTTAAGAAGAGTGAAGTCTGCTTTTGAGAAGTTTTTCACTGTGGTCTTTTGTGCTGGGGTGGAGGTGGGATATGTATATCCAGGGTGATTAGTTTGTGGTCAGATCTCACTAGTGAGGGGTATACTTCCGGTGTGGAGCATTTTGTCCCCATGTTTGTGATGATCAGGTCTAGTATATTATCTCCCCTAGTGGGAGAGGTGACTAGTTGTTCTAGTGCATTTGAATTTATGAATTCCAGGAACCTTTGGGCTAGGGTATTAGGGCTAGAATAATGTACCCAGTCTATGTTTGGGTAGTTGAAGTCTCCCAGTATGATGGTATTTTGTGATACATTCATATCCTCCAATGTCTTCAGGAAGGCTGAGTGGGGTTCCTGAGATTGGGAGGGCAGTCTGTAACATGCTACCAGTTGTATAGCAGTTTTGCCTATGGTTAGTTGCACCTGTATGGTCTCTGATGCTTTATGTGTTGCTACTAACCTGGAGGTGTGGGTGTCCTTGATGAATATGGACACTCCCCCTCCCTTTGTGGTTCGGCCCGGGTTTTGGGGCCGAAAAGCATGATACGAGGTATAGCCTGGTAGCGCTGGGGTGCTCTCAGGAGCCTTGAACCAGGTTTCAGTTACTGCACAGACGTCGATGTTCTCCATGCTGAGGAGTGCATAGAGTGCCTGCATCTTGAGATTTAGACTCCTGGCATTGAGCAGCATTACCCTTAGTTTTTTTCCATTTTTGTTTTCTAAGGAGGTGGGTTTGTCTTTTGAGCCTTGCCTAAAAAAGGCACTATGGGGGTGGCAAGAGCCTTAGCCAATATCTGGAAGCCCAGTGGCGACAGATGTAAGCCATCCCTTGCGAAGCAGCATGGCTTGTCCAACATGTCATCCCAGGCAGACAGACATTGGATCCCCTTAGAATGACACCAGTACCTGAGCCAATTATTAAAGCTGATCATCTTGTCTTTGTATTGTGGTATCATTCTTGGTGAGGGCAAGATGCTGCTCAGGGTCAGGGTCATACCAGCCTGGGCTGCATAATCGGAGAGCTCCTCTATGTCTTTTTTCATGTAGTCCAGGGAGGTACGTCTCAGGTCATTCACGCCAGGATGGACAATGACGGAGTCATATTTGTACTTGCTTTGGAGTGACTTGAGTGTATGTGTTATGTGGTGGATCCTAGCTCCCGATAGACAGCTCACAGTCACCCTCTCCTTGTTCAGCCTGGTCAGCGGGACATCAGTGTGTCTGACTATAGAGTCACCTATTAATAGTGTATCAGGCATGGTGTTTAGCCTTAAGGGCTGTGATTGGTTGACACACTGATTTATTGAAGTATGTGTTGCGTGTGTTTTGTTTTGAGATGGTGGAATTGTGGATGTCTGCTTTGGGAGCCTCTGTTGTTTTGGTAAGTTTTTTATTAGAGCCTCCGAGTATGTCTTTGTGTTTTGATGTGTTTGGTTTGCAGTTGTGGTAGGTCTATGTGGGACTGGGATTGTTGTGTGTGTGTGTATCTGCTTCAAGCATCAAGGGAATGGAAATCAAACCAGAAGTAGATAAAAATAAGGCAGCAACTGAATGTGCTAAAAAACAAAAGAAAGAATATAAGGTGAAGGATCAGACGGGAAGGCAGGAAATGTGGAAAATGCATAAATATAGCTGCAAGTATAGAAAACTCCTGGAAGAACCTTATTTTAATCAGGATTGAATGCAGGAATGGTTAAGGACAGGCAAAGTCATACCAAAAGATGAAGGGTTAATTTTGGCGGCCCAAATTAGTGGGCTACGTACAAGCTGGTTTACAAAGTCCATTGAACATGTGGGAGAAACACACAGATGTAGGTTTTGTAAAACAGAATTGGAAACAGTTGCACACCTCGTTTCTGGATGTGATGTACTAATGGCAAAAGGACTCTATACTGAAAGGCATAATAATGTGGCAAGGCTGCTTCACTGAGGATTGTGCAAACATTATAATACTGAAGTAGCTGAAAAACACTGGAAAAATGAGTTACAAAGCATCATGATCCATGAAAAGAAGACAAAAGTAGCCTTGATCATTGAAATCGCTACACCCAGTGACTACAGTGTCATGTGTTTAGAGAGACACAAAGTTGTAAAATACCAGGATTTGCAGGCAGAAACTAAAGTGATGTATAAGAAAGATACCCAGACAGTTCCAATAGTAGTAGGAGCAAAGTATCTTATAGAAAATAATCTAAAACTGTATTTAGATATGTTACCAATACATGTAACTCCATATGAATTGCAGAAGGAGTCAACACAGGGCACATTGCGAGTGCTGCAAAGAACACTTCTGGCTGACATCAAAGATTGAAACTTTAATCATACTTTGACTTAGGAATGGGATCCAGCACCCAGCAGGATAAAAGCACTCTTATTAAACTAAACAAACTCAGAGGACAAATAAAGTCTACCAAAGCCAAATTTGAGGTAAGTTTGGCCTCCCAGTCCAAGGACAACCACAAAGTATTCTTTAGCTATGTCCGCAACCTGAAAGGCAATAAACAATTGTGTGCACAGCTCATTGTAAATGGACCCACCTACACTGAGCCAAAAAATATAGAAAACATCCTGGCTGACAAATTCAGCTCCAACTTTACTCCTCTCTCCCCCTCAACTTTCTCTCAGGAAATATCCTCAAATATAACCCCCCCACTATCACTAGGGAACAGGTCCTTAATGCTCTCTCTAAGACAAAGAACACTGCATCAATGGGCCCAGACAGTATCCCAGGATGCTTTCTAAATTGCATAAAACATTACTATCAGGGCCTCTGGAATTACTATTTAACCACAGCCTCCAAACAGGCTTTGTACCTCATGAATGGAGAAAGGCAATAGTCATCCCTCTGCACAAAGGTGGACCATCTACAGACCCTGGAAACTACAGACCCATATGTTTCAGTAGTCTTATATGTAAAGCCATGGAAAGAATTATCATGGAGATGATCAACAGAGATATAGTAAACTTCCAGACACTGGACCCAACCGAATTTGGTTTTGTAAAGGGCAGATCATGCCTACTCAACCTAGTGGACTTCTTTGAGAAGGTCACCAAAGCAATGGATACGGGCAAAATCATTCACACTGCCTACCTTGGCATGGCCAAGGCATTTGACACAATATCCCACTCAGACATGGTTGACAAAGTCAAGAGGTTAGATACAAACCTGTCTGTCACCCGGTGGATAGCCAAATGGCTCACAGAGAGGACCCAGGAATTTACAACTGGGGAGTCCACCTCTACAAAGAGGCCAGTCACAAGTGGAGTCCCTCAGGGATCAGTCCTTGAACTGCTCCTTTTTGGATTTACTTCTCAGAAGTCAAGGCCAATGTCAGTGCTCTCTGGCTGACAAAATCTGCAGATGATTACAAATTAGGAGCTGTCATTGAATCTCACACTGAAACAAATGTTCTCCAGGAGGGGCTGACACAGACAAACAACTGGTGTCAAAGTCATGGACTAAAACTAAATGCCAAGTAATGCATAACAGTATCCTTTGGGAAGTCATCCATCCTTGGTAACTATCATATTGACAACACACCCCTTAGAGTTGAGCCAATAGTCAAGGACTTAGGGACACACATAGATAGTAATTTAGCCTTTGATCATCACATGTCTACAGTGGTGATGAAATCATTCTATGTTGTGCAACTTATAAACAAAGGTATGGCATCTAAGTCCAAGGAAGTCATTGTCCCACTGTATTTGGCATTCATCAGACCTATCATTGAGTACAATACCCCCTTTGGTATGTACCTAACCTGGCGTCCACAGAGCTTCCTCACTAAAAGAATACAGGGCATAAGTAATATGTCCTATGCAGACTGCCTCAAGGCCCTAACCTGTATTCTGTCTCCTACAGGCTTTTGAGGGGTGATCTATGCCTGGCATACAAACCATTGTCAGACCCCACTCTGATGGACCTCCTGCACATCCACAAAGCAAACACTACCAGAATTACCCATTCTGAAGACTTAAACCTTGCCTGTGATATAAACAGGACCTGCTGGAGAGACAGGTATTTATCCCAGAGACTACTCTGTCTATGGAACAGGCTTCCCATCCATGTGAAGCAGAATTCTTCCCTAATCCAATTCAAGTGCAACTTGGACAATTGGATGGGAAACCGGAAATTCATCCATGGTTTGACACCTATGTCACTGATGCAAACAGGTAACCTGTAAATGGTTCATCTTCCAGGCTCATGCTTACACTTATCATGGGTATCAGAACTTGTCAGATATTGGGATGCATGGTTAGGCTTAAAAAGGCCCTTGTGGTCATTAGCCTAGTAAACACCTATGAAGCTAACTTCAAGTCAACCTCTTTTTCTTTTTCACTGATTGTTCTTGGTCTTACCAGAGCTGTTACAGTGTCAGTGTAGCCCTGATCGGGCTCAATCCGCTGCCATCCTCCCCCATATCAATTACATTTATAGCTAACCATAACTCCTCCCTCCTCATCACCCATATCCAATAAACACCCAATTTACACACTTATCAAATTAGCACATACCCATATCTACTCACCATATCATAATTACCCTAAGTCCTTAGTTATAATTCCTCATTTTAGAATATTCTATTTATACTGTATCGATCCTTTAAACAAATATGTATTTAACCTCTTATTACCCCTCCCTTCATTTAGAACTAATTTCTTCTACTCTCTATTACACGAAATGTCACTACCCTCACACTCTATTATTAATACAATATCTGTAATCTTCAAGCTAGCCCTACTGGCACAGGCCACGTCTCTCAAATGTATGGTAAAGACATCCACTTAAGTCTTTCACTCTGAAACACAAGCTGAAAGCTACTCCAATACATCTGTGAGCCTTACAGAATATAAGCATATGCATCTCACCAAATACCATTTTCTACCCTTCACTAGTAAATCTAAGTTAAAATTCTATTCAACTCATAACCAAACTACTAAAAGCATCCTTCCCTACCACTTCATGCACCACCTCCTTAAACTATCCCAGTGTGGAGATATTCAACCCAACCCAGGACCAACACAATTCCACACCTTTCCTCATTCTCCACTCTCCAAAAACTTTCTAATAATGACATTAAATATTCACAGTATCTGCAACAAAATCATCGAATTTCACTCGTGAATTGAACATTACTCCCCAGATATAGTAGCAGTAACTGAAACTTGGTTAAAACCACATATTCAAGATACTGAAATAGTCCCTCCAGGGGACAGCATACTAAGAAAAGACAAAGCCAATAAAAAAGGAGGTGAAATGGCATTAATTTATCACAACATCTTCTCAATATCACCCGTCTCTAAACCTAAAAAGTATGAGTTTGTTAAAAGCAAGTCCTGCCTCCTAAATCTGGTGGATTTTTTGATCAAGGCACTGGACTCAAGCAAATTGGATCACACTGCATACCTGAACTTGGCAAAAGCCTTTGATAGTATTCCACACTTTGACATCATTGATAAGCTAATTAAAGTAAATGTAAACCCCCAAGTTACCCACTAAATAGCAAACTGACTCACTGGCAGAAACCAGTCTAATAGTGTTGGAGGCACATTCTAAACCAAAAAATACAGTTGCATAAAATCTTACCATTACAGTAGATGTCCATCCCTTCACTGCTGCAGCATTTGCAGCATACCTTATGCAAGGGATCTCCTGCCAAGGACAGCCCAATGTCTGGCCAGTATACCAAAGCCTTCACAGTTTACAGACACCGTATGTCACATGTAGGTATAGGGCATAACGCATAGACGCACACCTCAGAACTGAAATGCCCCAGGAGGAACATGTGCATCCAGAAGAAGGAAAAAAGAAAAGAATCCCTGTCCAGGAAGGCAAGAAGAATACAACAGAGCAGAAGAGAGGGATGGGAGGGAGTGAATACTGCAACTGTGAAGAGAAACACATCTACTGTTATTGTAGGATTTTGCAAACTGTACTAGAACTTTCCATGTCACGGTTGCAGTATTCCTTATATAAGGGAGAGTACAAGAGCTCAAGAGGACACCTGGGAGAAGGAAGGCATTGAAGAGCCCTCTAGAAACCCATGCAGGATAGCCCTGGCAAAGCCAGGTCTTGCTCTGGAAACATCGAACTTGTAATGTTTAGTGAAGGTATGGACAAACGTCCAAGGCACCAGAAGAAGCAACAGATCTGGTAGAATGTGCCCTTACAGAAGAGGAAAGACATTTGCCATGAAAGGAATATCAAAAAGAAATGGCCTTAGAAATCCAGGAAGAGATGGTTTGTTTAGAAGCTGCCAAACACCTGGGGTGAAAGAGCAAAAAGCTGCTCAGATTTATGAATAGTGTTAGTCTTGTCCAAGTAACATCTGAGGTGTCTATGCAAATTCAAGGTGTGAAGAACCTTCTCACTATCAAACTGCAGAGAAAGAAAACAGGAGGGCAAATTAATAGATTAAGAGACAATTCATTGACTACCTTTCGCATAAAGGAAGAATTAGTACGGAGAGACACCCAGTACCTATGGAAAACCAAAATGGGAGGAATAGCCATATGAGCCTGAAGCTTAGGGGCTCCCTTAACTGAAGTAAGGGACAAAAGAATAGTTTTCAAAGCACAATGTTGCAAGGAAGCTAAAGCAGCAGGCTCAAAGGGAGCCTGAGTCAATATTTCAAGAACAAAACTGAGGTCCCAGAAGGAGTAATAGGCTTCCTGGGGGGCCTAATATGAAGGATGTGTTTAAGAAATTGTTTGACTTCATACCTACTGGCCAAAGGAGGAGTCAAGGGCAGCAAGCAGGAGCAAATCTCTCTCACACACACACACACACACACACACACACACACACACACACACACACACAAACCAGAACCAGAAAAATCCCCACTGAAGAGGGAACCTGGTTATGAGAGAGGCAACAGAAAGAAAACTTCTTCATTTGGACAAATATGATTTCCTTATAGTGGGTTTCCTGGCCTCTTGCAGGACCCAAAGCATGTCCTTAGAAAAGAGGTGTCTAAAAGGATCAAAACTTTATCACCCACAGTGTCAGTTGAAGAGTGGACAAGTAAGGATGGATAAGAGACACCTTCTCTTGTGTGAGAAGGTCCACCCAGTGAGATAACTTGTGCTGATTGCCCCTGGCCAGATGAAAATGAAGGGAGAAGCAATGCTGTATGGTCCAAAAGGGAGACACCAGCAAGATTTTGGGGGGAGTCTTGCCTGATCTTGTGCAGGACTCTTGGAATCAGAGGAAGGGGAGAAAAGCCACAGAGAAACATTCACTTCCAAGAAAAAGGGTAGCCGCCTTCCAAGCCAGAGGGCTTGGGACTCTGGAAAAGAAGAGAGGAAGTTGGCTGTTCAGAGGGGAGGCAAAATGATCTACCCAAGGAATGCCCAACTGGTAGACAATGTCCAGAAATAGATCTCTGTGAAGCATCCATTTGTGAGCCTGTGTGCTGAACCTGCTCAGTCGGCCACAATGTTTTGCTCTGAAGGTATGTAGGGAGCCTGAAGAGTCACTTGATACTAGACAGCTAGTTCCCAGACCTGAAGAGTGAGCCTGCAAAGAAGGTAGGACCTTATCCCCCCTTGCTTGTTGACATACCACAGCACTGTGGTATTGTCTGTGAAAATCTTGATGGGCCCAGGAAGAAAAAGGGAATGAAAAGGAGAGCTCTTGTCTCCTTGATGTTAAAGTGATCTGATCTCTGATGAGGAGGCCACAGACCCTGTACCCTGAGAGAAATGAAAGTAGCTCCCTACCCCACTGTTCAAGGCATAAGAAAAGAGCTCTTGAGATGGGACAGGGGGTTGGAAAGGAAGCCCTGGGTTTAGAGAAAGCTGCTGAATCTACCACTGAAGCTTGAGCTTGAGACAGGGAAGGAAGGGATCTAGGAAATCCAGTGGATGACAGTGTTGACGCTAGACTGACTTGCGGTACCATGGAAGGGTTCTCATATAGAGCTTGGCTAGTGGTAGCATTGGAATGGAGGAAGCAGTGAACCCAAGAACCATGAGAAAGTACCTGTATGTGGCTGAAGCTAGAGGAAGAACAGACTGGAGAGACGCAATCAGAGAGAGAGCTTTGGGAGAAGGCAGGGATGCCAGCATGGGAATGGTCTGGATTCTGCAACCATGAAACACATGATCCTGAGAAAAAACTAGGACTGTTTTTTTGAAAGTTTATGGGGAACCCCAGGCTATGCAACAGAGAAATAGTAAACTGGAAGTTCTGAAGCAGAACTTTGGGGGGACGAAACCTGAATGAGCAGGTTGTCTAAATAAGGAAATATCTGAATCCCACTCATCCTGTAAAAGGCAATAACTTGAGTGAGGCATTTGGTGAATACCCTTGGGGCAGTAGAGAGACCCAAAGGCAAAGCAGAGAACTGAAAATACAAGCAAAGAACAGAGAAATGCAAAAAAGTCCTGAAAAGGGGAGGGATGGAAAGATGAAGGTAGGCATCCTTCAGATCCAAAGATATCAGAAACGCCTGAGGACGAAGAAGAAGAAGACAAAAAGGGAAGAAGGTTTCAAGGGATAACATCTGAACAGAAGGGACCACTAGAAAGGTGTTGAGCTGAGAAAGATCCAGAATTGGTCTCCAGGTACCTTCATTCCTGGGGACCAGAAACATTCTAGAATAAACTCTAGTGCAGTAACTGAAACCTGGTTCAAGGCTCCTGAGTGCACCCCAGCCCTACCAGGTTATACCTCGTATCATGCATTTCGGCCCCAAAACTTGGGCCGAACCACAAAAGGAGGGGGAGTGTCCATATTCATTAAAGACACCCACACCTCCAGGTTAGTGGCAACGCACAAAGCATTGGAGACCATACATGTGCAACTAACCGTAAGCAAAACTGCTATACAACTTGTAGCATGCTACAGACCACCCTCTCAATCTCAGGAACTCCATTCAGCCTTCCTGAAGACACTGGAGGATATGAATGTCTCACCAAATACCATCATATTGGGAGACTTCAACTACCCAAACATAGACTGGGTGCATTATTCAAGCCCTAACACCCTAGCCCAAAAGTTACTGGAATTCATCAACTCAAATGCGATGGAACAACTAGTCACCTCCCCCACAAGGGGAAATAATTTACTTGACCTGATCATCACAAACATGGGGACAAAATGCTCAACACCGGAAGTATACCCCTCACTAGTGAGATCAGACCACAAACTAATAACCCTAGGTATTCATATCCCACCTCCACCCCCAGCACAAAAGACCACAGTGAGAAACTTCTCAAAAGCCGACTTTACACTCCTTAGGACTGAAATGGTATCCTTCAAGCCCCCTGGGCCAGTGGAAACCACATCCCACACTGCCAATCCTTCACAAATGCTTTCTACGGACATCTCCAAGAATGCATGGATCATGCAATCCCAAATAAAACAAAGACCCTTTCCACCAAAGGCAGGCGTCCTATCTGGTGGACCCCAGCCATAAACAAACCTTATAACAAGAGAAGGAAGCTATTGTAAGACAGAGCAAAATCCCATAAAGGGAAGGCATCTCTGATCAGCACTAGCAAAAAACTACATTCGCTCATAAAATCATCAAAGGCCAACTTTGAGAGAAAAATCGCTAAGGACACTAAAGATAACCACAAGGCCTTCTTCAGTTATGTTAGAAACCTGGGCAGAAACCCTCAGATATGCTCAGAGTTACTTCATAACGGCAAGAAATACACTGAACCCACAGATATTGCCAACATACTGGCAGACAGGTTCAGTGCAAATTTCTCCCCTCCCTCACCCCCAAAAGATGATATATTTATCCCAGCTGAATGCAACCTCCCTGACATCTCAGATGTCCAGGTGAAAGCTGCTCTCAGCAAAGCTAAAAATACAGCATCTATGGGACCAGACGGTGTCCCAGGTTGCGTGCTACAGGAACTCCTAGAGGAGCTAAACCTGCACATAAGAATGCTGTTTAATCTTAGCCTTACTACAGCATAAGTCCCTGAACACTGGCGTACAGCAACAGTGGTCCCACTCCACAAAGGAGGCACCTCTACAGACCCTGGAAACTACCGCCCCATAAGCTTGACCAGCGTGGTCTGCAAAGCTATGGAAAGGATTATTATGGAACTCATAAACAAAGACATCGGGGACCTACAGACAATTGACCCTACCCAGTTCGGCTTTGTAAAAGGCAGATCCTGCCTTTCTGAAACATCTGAAGCCTGCTCAAAACTCCCCAACTCAGGTTCCACCCTAGGCCTCTTATCAGGAGGGGGCAAAGAACCTCTAATCAAAGTAATCAAATCTTCTGCCATTTTAAGCATATGCTTCTTGGGCACAGATCCTGAAGAACTAGGAGTGACCCCAACTGAAGCTAAACCTGGCCTGCCTCTGGGAGAAGCCTTGGAAACAGAAGGAGAAGGCCTAACCACCCTAGGAAGGGAGGGGAGTACAGTAACCTGAGAAGCCCCTTCAGCCTGACCTGCCTCCTGAGAGGCCACATCCTGCAATAACAAGGTCTCCCCCTGGGACTCCAGAGAAACCTCCGGTGGAACCACCGGCTCCACCGACACCTCTAAAGAACCGGCGTCCGCACGGACGACTCATCTTGCCTGGACTTAGCTGCTTTATCCTTGCGCTTCTTGAAGAAGCGGGCGGAGCATCCGACGGCATATTGTAATTGCACCGCTTCGAAGACTAACCTGGCACAGTCTACCTTACTCTTAATAGTGCGCTTATTGAATCTAGCACAAAAGCGACACCCAACAACGACATGCTCAGGCCCTAAGCAAGGAATACACAAAGTATGATAATCTCTATGCGGTATCTGTTTCCCACAAGAAATACAGTTATTCACTTTTTCTGACATCCGGTAAACCACTGAGGCAAGAAAAAACTAAAATATTCCCCAACGGGGTACTTAGCCAACTTTGACTCGGTCTGAAACTCCGAATTCGAAAAATTTCAGAACGCCGAACGGCACTTGCAACGCTGCTTCTGCATCGGACCATGCGGCAAAAAAGACTGAGGATATGACGTCGGTCATGCGCATTTGTACCCTGACGTCCTGATGTCAGTCTAATGCGCCTTGACCGACGTCAGCCTTATACTTTGATATTCGGGCCGACCGAGGACAGCGGACTACCCAAGTGTAAGGACTGCAGCAATGTGAGATGAAGAACATCTACCGCCCCATAAGCTTGACCAGCGTGGTCTGCAAAGCTATGGAAAGGATCATTATGGAACTCATAAACAAAGACATCGGGGACCTACAGACAATTGACCCTACCCAGTTCGGCTTTGTAAAAGGCAGATCCTGCCTTTTGAACCTGGTGGACTTTTTTGAAACAGTCACTAGAGCCATCGATGAGGGCAAAGCAGTTCATACAGCCTACCTGGACCTGGCAAAAGCCTTCGACACAATACCCCACTCAGGCATCATAGACAAGCTCACCAGCTTAAGTGTAAACCCGTATGTCACAAGATGGGTTGCAAACTGGCTAAAGGACAGAACCCACAAAGTCAGAATAGCTGGAGCTATGTCAGATTCTAAGCCAGTCACAAGTGGAGTTCCATAGGGCTCTGTCTTGGGACCCCTCTTGTTCGGCATTTATTTCTCAGATGTGCAGGCAAACATAGGGGGGGGGGTTGTGGCTGACAAAGTTTGCAGATGACTGCAAACTAGGCGCCATAGTTGATATACCAGCTGACACATGCATCCTTCAGAAGGGCCTTACAGATGACTGGTGCCAGAGTCATGGCCTTAAACTAAATGCCAAAAAGTGTATAGTCATCCCCTTTGGGAAAAACAAAATACCCACAAATTACCACATAGGTGGTAATCCATTAAGTACGGAAAAAGTAATCAGAGACCTGGGGACCCAAGTTGACAGTGACCTCTCATTTGACACCCACGTCGCCAAAGTGGTTAGAAAGACCTTCTACCTTGCCCACCTTATCATGAAGGGATTCACATCCAGATCAAAGGATGTCATTGTACCCCTATATTCCTCAACAAAGGAACGGTACTTTTAAATGTGGTACGTGCAAACAATGCCCTTTTATAATTAACAACAGTCAGTTATATTTGAAAGCACGCAGTGTCAACTTAAAACCACATGGTCATTACACTTGCAACACGAAAGGGGTAGTATATATCGGGTGCTGTTTGTTCTGTGGTGCCTTCTATATAGGGAAAACTGAAAGGGAGTTCAGAAAGCGTATATATGAACATATATATGACATAGACAAAAAGAAAGATAGTAACGCATTCTACAAACACTCCCTCAGTTGCCCCAATTTTAAGTTAACTTTTATGGTTCTCGAACAAGTTCACCCCAACAACAGAGGTGGGGACTGGGAGTCCACCCTTGAATTTAGGGAATTAATCTGGCAGCTGACGCTTGATGCTGGCAGTATGCCTGGCATAAATGGGACGCTAAGTATAGGATCCGTCCTTAGGCTCAGACGAGCCAGATTATAGTTTGTATTTTTTATAAAGTTTTTTATAATGTTTTTCAGCATTTGCTGGCAACATATTTAAGTGTTATCAACAGTTTTTAACACATTCACTAAGCATGGTTGTGCTCTGTACACATGTACGCAGTTTAAATCTTTCTGTTTACAACTTTTTGATACACACTTTTGTTTTTATTTTCCCTATATATATACTAGTTGTTGTTTTGGATGTTTTTAAGTAGATAGGGAGTATTCATCAGCAAATGCACTATTTGTATACTATGCACTATATATTTTATACAGTGTATACAACATTAAGAATTGTTAAAATGTGTTATACTGAATATTATGCGTTTTTAATGAGTTTTATTAAGATTGTAATTTTTCTACATTTCAAAAATGTTCTAATTAATTTTTAATTGGTCCTTAGAACCAATTAAATACAGCATGTGATCCAGCTATTTAAGCATTGTGTTTTTCAGTTAGCTTTGTTTGCTCTGACTTGAAAAAGCCTGGAATTGTCCAGGCGAAAGCGCTTGTCATCAAGTTGTTCTGTTAAGGATTCGTGTTGGTATTAAACCTGTTTTTCATCATTACATCGCACAGTTGAATTATTGTCTCTACGAGGTGTTTTTGGATTTCCTTCTTGGTTGGTCTACATTCGTTTGTGAAGCTTTTCTTGGTTCTTGTTTTTGACACCATGACCACCGGCGTGGAGGCGTTCAACCCTGCAGTTACACCCCGCTTGCTTCAGGAAACTGATTCCAATCTTCCTGTAACGCGAGCGGAATTCAATAAGGTACTGGACATGCTCACTGAGCTCAAAGGACTTCTTAACTCACAGCGTAAGGACGTTACATGTATTTCCTCAACTAATATTTCCCCTAACAGCGCTTCTTTGGTACAGTGTACTGCTGGAGGGGATTCGGACGGAACAAGGGCTACACCCGAAGGCGTTCACGATAACCAAGGATGCCATGAAAGCACAAAAACTTCCAGCACTCGTATCAATCCTGGTGCCCGGTCCAAAAAAACAAAGGAGAAAACGAAAGACTTTGACTTTTCAAACTGGGCGAACCAGCCTTTCAATTTCACTAAAGGTACTGTTTCTCATGTTAATTCTGTAGCTATTGATACGGAGTTCACTGCTTTTAAAAACAAGCTGTATGCGCTAAAAAGTAATCAATGTGAAATTGACTACCTGACAGAATGTGTCAGGACTAAGCGTATCCCTAAGGGGCTACGATTTTTTAAGTTTCCGAACTTTGTCAAGCATGGCTCCGCACAGTACAAACAACTATGCAGTATTTTTGATCGGGCAGGCCTTGAGGTGATAGCGGTCATGCTTGAAGAATATGAGAGGAAGGCTAAAACACTAATTGAGGAACTAAATAACCTTCATAACACTGTAACTTCAGATTCAGACTTTGGCATGGTCAAACATGACTATGACAAAGTCTTTGAGGAGGTTGACTTATTTTGCTCCAAAATTATCACCAGAAAGATTAAGAAGCTTGAGAGGGATGTTCATGAGTACAGGGAAGAGAAGGCATATCCCTGTTACAACAAATCAGCCAACAACAATAGATACAATAGCACTGTTGACAATGGTACTGACGAAGTGTTTCAGGGTAACTACAATGAGGTTCCACGTAGAAGTGAACGCCTCGCTGAAAAGGATAGAAAAGAGCGTAATCAGGATTTTCATTACCCCCCGGGGAGATCCGGGGGATGGGGGTACAAACCACAGAGACCAGGGAGCAGATGGCACAACAAATAAGTGTAGCAAATCATCATGATATAAGGCTCGATCCCATGACTGTTGTTACCCCATTTAATTTGATTAACCCTAATGTTAACAAGGTTTGTACACAGATTATGGATGGCTCTAATTGTAGGGTAATCATAATGAACAATTTCAGCATATATAATTTTACTGAGATTTCAATAGATGCGGTGGCCTTTGATATTTTCACCAAAGGTTTCCAATTTGTACCCTCTAATAGAACCAACTTGGCTAATCTATTGGTAGATCTTAAACTTTTCACTAGAGCACTGAACTTAAAGCATTTTTTTAAAAATACAACACATCACACCAGTGGACTTACTAGAAAAAGTACCTTTAATCCCCCCATGGTGCAACCTATTAAGCTCTATGAGGAACTAGTAGAACATGAACTACGAGAAAAGTTTTTTTACTCTGGGAACATGCAGTATTCCAACTTGACTAAACAAGAACTTGAATTTATTTCTTTAATTTCAAAGGAACACGTCAGGGTCATGAAACCGGACAAGGGTGGTGGTGTGGTCCTTATGTATGACCACACTTATGATGAAATTATACACAATATGCTACATAATGACCAGCAGTATTGTCTCATATCTCGTAATGAATACAATATAGCATTAGCCAAGATAAAATACACACTATACGACCATCTACTACAAGGTGTCATTAACGAGCAATTGTATAATTTTCTTCTAGTTAACAAACCCAGGGTTCCCATTATTTTTGGAATCCCCAAAACTCACAAAAACACTAACCCGTTGCCGTTTAGACCAATTGTCTCAGGCGCGGGGGGGGGGGGGTCACGGAACCCATTTCTAAATTCATTGATTTTGTTACAAAAAAGCACACCCTGGCTATGACCCATGTAATAAAAGATTCCTGGGAGTTTCTTAAACTTTTCCCAAAAGAAAAATGCCTTACTTCCTCATTGATGATTACTGTGGATATTAAAGACCTATTTCCTAGCATACCTCACACTGTCGGGGTTGAATGGTTTACTGATTTTCTTAGGTTTGAAACTAGTCTCAGTAGTAACATCATTAATTTAATTTCTGACATGCTCAGCATTGTTCTAAATAACAGCTATGTGTTTTTCAATGGGGAATTATTCAAACAAACAAAGGGAGTGGCCATGGGTGCCTCCTGTGCCACCGTGTATGCCAACACGGTGTTGCACAGATGGGAGCACGAGTTCATATTTCGTTCCACCTGGGCACAATATATCACTTTTTATTGCCGTTATTTGGATGATATATGTATCATCTGGGACGGAACTAGGGAACAAGTGGCAGGGTTTCTGGAGCATATCAACTCCTCTACTGAATTTCTATCCTTCACCCATGAAATTAATGAGAACGAACTGCATTACCTAGATGTAGCAATCTTGAGAGATGTCCAAACAGGTGGACTGTATTCTAAAGTTTACAGAAAACCCTCATTCTCCAATTCCCTATTGCATTTTAACAGCCAGCACCCCTTTCAACAAAAGAAAGGAATAGTTAAAGGCTTGCTTATCAGAGCATCCCGTATGTGCAGCAGGTTGTCTGATTTTACTGATGAAGCCAACATTCTCAAGGTAATGTTTGCAGACAGAGGTTATCCAGATTACCTAGTGAATAACCTCATCCACGAAATACTTAGTAAAAGGGATTCTACATACACACCATTATTTGGGAACAAAGAGGCTGTGGTTCCCAACGTCAGGACTACCTCTACACTAACCCAAGAGAACCAGAGTCAGTTTATTTACACCTACTCAGAAAATTCAAGGGAGATAGAAAACACAATTACGAAGTTTTGGTTTGTATTACAAACCCATGATGAACTTAAGAATTTGATTTCAAACAAACCGTTATTTGTTAGAAAAAGAGGCCGTAATTTAAAAGAAGTTTTTGAACAAAAGCACCCCACTATTTGCACGACCACCAAACAAAGGAACGGTACTTTTAAATGTGGTACGTGCAAACAATGCCCTTTTATAATTAACAACAGTCAGTTATATTTGAAAGCACGCAGTGTCAACTTAAAACCACATGGTCATTACACTTGCAACACGAAAGGGGTAGTATATATCGGGTGTTGTTTGTTCTGTGGTGCCTTCTATATAGGGAAAACTGAAAGGGAGTTCAGAAAGCGTATATATGAACATATATATGACATAGACAAAAAGAAAGATAGTAACGCATTCTACAAACACTCCCTCAGTTGCCCCAATTTTAAGTTAACTTTTATGGTTCTCGAACAAGTTCACCCCAACAACAGAGGTGGGGACTGGGAGTCCACCCTTGAATTTAGGGAATTAATCTGGCAGCTGACGCTTGATGCTGGCAGTATGCCTGGCATAAATGGGACGCTAAGTATAGGATCCGTCCTTAGGCTCAGACGAGCCAGATTATAGTTTGTATTTTTTATAAAGTTTTTTATAATGTTTTTCAGCATTTGCTGGCAACATATTTAAGTGTTATCAACAGTTTTTAACACATTCACTAAGCATGGTTGTGCTCTGTACACATGTAAGCAGTTTAAATCTTTCTGTTTACAACTTTTGATACACACTTTTGTTTTTATTTTCCCTATATATATACTAGTTGTTGTTTTGGATGTTTTTAAGTAGATAGGGAGTATTCATCAGCAAATGCACTATTTGTATACTATGCACTATATATTTTATACAGTGTATACAACATTAAGAATTGTTAAAATGTGTTATACTGAATATTATGCGTTTTTAATGAGTTTTATTAAGATTGTAATTTTTCTACATTTCAAAAATGTTCTAATTAATTTTTAATTGGTCCTTAGCACCAATTAAATACAACATGTGATCCAGCTATTTAAGCATTGTGTTTTTCAGTTAGCTTTGTTTGCTCTGACTTGAAAAAGCCTGGAATTGTCCAGGTGAAAGCGCTTGTCATCAAGTTGTTCTGTTAAGGATTCGTGTTGGTATTAAACCTGTTTTTCATCATTACATCGCACAGTTGAATTATTGTCTCTACGAGGTGTTTTTGGATTTCCTTCTTGGTTACCCCTATATTCCTCCCCTATCAGGCCTATGATTGAGTACAATGCCCCATTTGGTATGTACCTCACCCGGCACCTGCAGCAGCTGGAGAGACCCCAAAAGTACCTCACCAAGAGGATCAAGGGTCTCCAACATATGTCATATGCTGCCAGACTAAAGAAGCTCTAGCTCTATTCAGTAGCATACCGCCTGCTCAGAGGTGATCTGTGCCTGACGTACAAGGCCATGTCCAATCCAGAATTAATGGACATGCTCCACCTCAAAAAATCCAAATCCATCAGAGCCACGAGAGCTAAAGATTTAAACCTCAGCACAAATATGAATAGGACATGCTGGAGGGACAGATTCATAACCCAGAGGCTTCCCGCACTCTGGACCAGGATCCCAGTCCATGTTAGGCAGAGCCCCTTACTGACTCTCTTCAAGAGAAATCTTGACGAGTGGATGGGTGAGCGTAGGTTTACCCTGGGGGTCATCTCTGTGTCATTACTAGACAGAGGCACAGTAAACTAATTTTATTTTGTACACTTTTGTATCAATACATGGGGTGGCGAAAGCCACGTACACTATGGCTAGGCTTATAAATGCCCTAGGGCAGATAGCCTAGTACTTTACTATGAAACTATGAAACTATGAAAAACCCTTCCCTTCCTGGGCAGGGGGTCGGGGAGTTGAATGGTACCCTGTGTAAGAAGAACTTGAAGCACCTTTGGAAAGAAAGGAAGCTGTTCCCAAGGGGGTTGTGGAATGCCCAGAAAGGGCGGAAGAGATTTCCACACCATGAAATACCCCTGGTGGATAATGGACAAAACCCAAGAGTCTTGAGTGAGTCCTAACTAATTTGGAGGGAACAGTGAAAGATGATCAGACAAGGGAACCTGGCCAAGGATAAAGGGAGGCAAACTGTCAAATGGAACCTGGTTTGTCCTGAAAAGGGGCTTTGGAGAAACAGGAGTCTGAGAAGACTTAACTAGAGGTACACGCCTAGAATCCTTTTTACCTTTATGTAGAAGACAAGACTGTCTGTGAATAAAATCAGATTTGGAAGGATAATTCCTCTGAAACTTAGGGACAGGGAAACCAAAAATATGTTTTAACTCCTGCAAGGTCTTGCCCTTATCCTGGAGGGACTTAAAAAGTTCAGCAGCAGCACAGCCTAAAAGGTTTTTATTATCAAGAGGGGCATCAAATAATTTAGCCTCAGTGTCATCAGGTAAAGCCTGAAGACAAAGCGAATAGTAATGCCTCAGAACAGAACCACATAAAGCAGCCCTAGAAGAAGCAACATCTGCTGCATCATAACTACACTTAATGAAATGGCAAGCCACTTGAGAGGTAGAACACAACAAAGAAAGGGCCAAAACATTCCCTTCAGAGTCAGGAAGGTCAGAAACTACCTGAGAAACTTAGGAAAGGAAGGCTAAACCATGCCTAGTCATACGAGTCTTACAACTGATAGCCCCAAAAGCCAAGGTGGCAGCAGTATAAACCTTTTTGCTCAGATGCTCCATGGCCCTACTATCCTTGTCTGAAGGAAGTAGCTTAGTAGACAGCAATAGCTTAGAGGGTATGTCAGAAGAGACAGACACCACAGAAGGGTTAGCAGAAGGATGTTTATACAGAAATTTACAATAATCAGGCACCAAAATCTGTCAGGCTTCTTGGGGGCTGGAGCCTGAGAATCAGGCGCCACAGAGGCTGATGAAAAGGTATCTAGGACGGCAGACACAACTGGAGGAACAACAGAGGGTTTGGGGGAGACTGTCACGAAGAGTTCATAATACTGCTTCTGAATATCAGAAACCTGAGAACAATCCCAGTGAAAAATTCCATCATACATGATACTGTGTTCCCAAAGGACTGCTCCTCTAAAGAAGAACCTGGACTGATATAATCCTCTTCCCAAGACCCAAAGTCCAAAGGAGAAGGGATCTGAGAAGAGAATGCCAAGGACACTTCCCCCAGAATCCAAATCTTTATCAGAAGACTCATGCTCCCTAGGCCTCTTAAGAGAACTAGAGGACCAGTGAGGGGCAGGCACATACCCTGCTTGAGGAGGCTTTAAACCATTAAGACATTGAACAACCCTAGAGTAAAATCCTGCCATTCACGTTGGAGATCTTTAACAGCAGGGAAAACATACTTTTTTTTTTTTTCTTTTGTGGGGCATCCTCATGAAAGACCCTTGGAGTGTCAGGCCCCTGCCAATGCTCTAACAGAGCAGTAGAAATCTCCTCCCGAACCTGAATCTGTGGAATACCTCTCGGTCCCTCAGATATAATCAGCCAAGGTTCCCCATCAACATCTGGAACAGACATCTGAAAAGCCTCTGAGGACGTCAGAGAAGTCGGATCCATGTTGGTTTCCAACAAGGTTGCGGCAGAGGAATCCAAAGCAACAACCAGACGATCCTCCAGACTTTCACCAGCCTTGAGGGAGATGTCGGGGGGGGGGGGGGGGCTGGACAGCAGCTGAATCAGACCTGAGGTTTTTGGTCATTTTCTTGGCTGATGGCTGACCTTTGGGATGGGAAGACTGCTATAGAACCCTAAGCCAACAATTTTAGACACTGATTTTCTAGGTAAACAGACATGACTACATGGGTCTTAGGAACAAATGCTTGGCAAATAGAACACTGTGTATGGTCATGAGAAGCAACCAAACAGAAGACACACTGTTTGTGATGACTTTTATGGGAAATATACCTCCCACACTGCACTGACATTTTCCCTTTCTGGATGACATGAAAACCCACAACAACAAAAATAAAAGAGAAGATAAAAAAAGAACCCCAACGGGGCACTTATCTTAAAACAGCTCGGTAACCAGCACAGAAGAAAGCATTCAGACCAATGTTCAATGATGGGATTTGGATTGGTGGCAAAAAAGTTCTGAGGTGTATGCATCCACCTTTGCACCCTACACCTTGTGCAGGAAGCATATGTGTGATGTACGGCACCTATAAACTCTAAAAGCTACAGTATACTGGTCGGATGTTGGGATATCCTTGGCAGGAGATCACTTATGTAAGGATTACTGCAACAGTGACATGGAAAGACATCAGTAGTTATCACCAATGTATCACAGGAATCTGTACAAGGACCACTTCTCTTTGGTATCTACTTCTTTGACATTAACACTGACACCAGTGGCATGTGGCTGATGATATTTGCTGACAACTGCAAATTGGAAAATGTCAAAAACACCCCAACTGACCACAGGATTCTCTAGGAGTGCCCATCACACTGCCAAGTGATGCTTAAGACTACAAACTCAAATTAAATGCCAAGAAATGCAGCTCGCTGTCTTTTGGCAAACCTGGGCAGCCATGCTCCTATCACATAGCTAACATCATAAAAAATAAATAAAAATAAAAGAAACACAATCACCAAGCAAACTCACATAGGTTCATAGGTAGGTACTAGGCTACTGGCCCTAGGGCCTATATAAGACCAGCCAAAAAAGGTACCTTGGCTTTCGCCACCCAAGAAAATTATTTTCCTGTGCCCCTGTGTCTCCTGTGTCGAGCAGAGCCACAGAAGTGATCCCGGGGTGAATTTCCTATTTCCCATCCAATCATCAAGATTTTTTTGAAGAGTGCTAATGAGGAGCTCTGTTTAACATAGATAGGTAGTCTGTTCCAGAGTATGGGAAGTGTCTGGGACAGGAATCTATCCCTCCAACATGTTTTGTTTATAGTAGTGACAAGGTTTAGGTCCCTACAGCGTGTAGCTTGGAGGGATTGGGATTTCTTTAAGTGGAGCATGTCCAACAGCTCTGGGTTTGAAATAGCTTTGTATGTTAGGCAGAGATTGCCTCTGAGTAGGCGATATTCAACGGAGTAAAGCTGGAGTTTTTTGAGACGGTCTGCGTAGGGCATCTGTTTGAGGCCAGTAATCCTCTTTGTGAGGTATTTCTGTGGCCTTTCTTTCTGGATGAGAAACCTTTTGTGATGAAGTGTGCCACGTAGAAGGATTTCCTGACCACTGTGGCGATGTGATTATCAAAGGAGAGACTACTGTCCACCTGTGTCCCAAGGTTTCTTATCACGCTTTCGGTGTTAAGTAGACTACCACCTATGTGGTAGCTCATAGGTACAGAGTTTTTACCAAAGGGGATGACAATACACTTTATGGCACTGAGCTTCAGGCCATGGCTTTGGCACCAGGCATCTGTCTCAGTGAGGCCCTTTTGTAGGATGTACACATCATTAGGAGTTTCGATTATGGCTCCTAGTTTGCAGTCATCTGCAAACTTTGTTAACCAAAGACCTTCTGTGTTAGCCTGTACTTCTGAGAAGTAGATACCAAGAAAAAAGGAGGAAACCCCCCTCCCATTTATATATGCCAACTCTGTGCCTGTACAAGAGTTAACAGTGCAAAGTCAAAAGATTGCTGAAAGTAGCTTTCGGTGCTAATCCTTAAAAGTACTGTGCACTGAACACAGAAACATCAAGCACTTTTTCAGTACCCATGTTGCCCATTTAGGTCTGAATATCAAATTTAAATTCGAATGAACTTCCAAAATAAGAACTGTTATAACTCCTTTTATACCTCGTAATATCTTATGCCTAGAATAAGGACTAAAGCCTAAAAAATCAGGGACAAAGCATATAAATTATCATTACAAACCTGTTGTTTAACACCTTATACATCATACACATTCTTTTGTACAATTATCAATCTTGGTCAATTCCTGCCTTCCCTTACACCTCACTCCTCCTCCAAAACATTATTCTACATGCATTAATCCCACAATTTACATTTTTCTATGCAACTTTCTCTTATCCTTTTCTAAATATCCTACTTCCAGTTCTTTTATCTCTGTTACAATATTCAATCCTTCAGATACAGTTGGTATAGACTTTATTTCCATTTTCTACTAATTGTTTTTTTTTCGGCAGCCACCACAATTAAGCTTAACAAGGCCTTTCTACGTCGAGCAAGTCAGATCCTGTATCACAGCTGAAAAATCTCTTAGCCAATCTCTCTTCCCAATCTTTTCTAACATCCTCTGACTGATTCCTTTTAGCTATTGGGCAATACTTTATATGCCCTACTTATTATCCCTTTTTTAACAGCAGCTTCTGTTTTAGCTTCAATTGAAAGCTCTACAACAGCAGGTCTTTAACCTAGGATTTCTGTACTCCTTTCTCTTTGCCTGTACTCTGGTATCAATTCTTGACAAGGAAGGCAGTCTCTAGTTTGAAGTCCAAACATCTTCTTAGCAACTTCCTTTCTAGTTATTTGTTGCCAATACTTTGGTTCCTTCTCCCAGATTTCTCCAGTAAATTTTAGCATGCTCTTGCCTATTATCTGTACCCCTAAATGTAGTCATCCCTATCAAGGGAATGTCCTTTATCCATTCTTGTGCTGTAGTTCTCACAATACTTTCTATTATTTTATGAATATAACATTCTGTGTCATGGTTGTTATTCTCTTAGAGGATCTGCATCCAAAATCCTACTCTCTCCTTATTTCTTGAACTTTCCCTCTGCTTCATCATCACTTTCCACTTGAAATTACAGCTTTTTGCTTGTGTTATGTATATTAGTCTTAACAGTGTAGCTCAAAAATATCCCTTCAAATCTAAGCATCTTTGTTCTATTGGAAGGACCAACTTATCCAACTTGACCCTTGCCCTCTTCCCCTTCCAGATAAAATCATTCAACTCTTTATTAATTACCACCCACAACTTCTTCTCTGATTGATAAATCATGCCTGACCTGTGTATAAAACTGAAGGGACTAAAAACATTTTCACTGCTTGTATCTTGCTATCCATAGACAAGAGTTTCTAATCTCTCAGCTTTATATTATATTTTGTTTAGTCTCTTCCCACATGTCCTTAGCTGCCATAACAGAATGCTTTTACCCCCCTACTGCTCTGCTAAAGACTTCATTTTATTATGTCCCAATAATTACATGTTTTGCTCAACCAATTCATCTGTGGGTACATATTTTGCTTTTATTTTATCTTCATTAATTTTGGTTTACTATCATTATTTTGAATGGCAAAACATTTGCCGTTCGAAATAACGAAAAGTTAAACTGAAACCAAACTTTTCAAATGTACACAATGTCGCCTCAAATGATCGACACAATTGAGTCGACATTGTCACCGAAAATGTCACGTGATAGCCGTATAAGAGTTTATGTAAATCAAACTCCTATACAACATATCACATTTTTGTAGGGGGCAAGCCCCCCTGTACCCCCCACACCCTCTGCTATTAATATATTCCAACTCTGAGATCACACTACAGTGGGGATATGTATGAATTTCCAATCTCCACTGTACCGCGATCTCCGTACATATAGTCGAACACACTTATGCAAATGCTCTACTGCATTCGCATAAGTGTGTTCGACTATGCAATAGACTTTTCATTTTGTGCACAATATTTTGATTTTCAGCAGCATAACTGCTGACAGAATGTTGTCCGCACAAATGATAGTAAACCATTAATTTTATACCCCCTAAAGACTCAAAACTGTCTCATAATGTTTCACAACACTGAGATTTTTTTTTCTGGTTATATCAGGTACAAAATAATATCGCTTACTAATAAAGCCAACTTTTCTTGATTACCATATCAATTACATCCTTAAATTTCTGAGCCCCTTATTTTCTTTTTCAATAGCTCTAAATATAATGCAAATAACAAAGGAGATACAGGACTCCCCTGCCTGGTTCCTCTCTTCAGACACAACTTAACAGACAGGAACCCTCCCAATTTTTGACTCTGATCCCTCACATATACTCCTAAATAACCTTATTATTGTATGACGGAATGCAAATGCTTTCATTGCCCTACTCATAAAATCCCGGCTTACTCTATCAATTGCTTTCTCTGCATTAAGACCCACCAACAACAGTGCCATTTTCGTACATTCTGTTTCCCTCTAGATCATCATCACTAATGTCAAATGTTTGCCTCCCCTTCATAAAACTACACTGATCCATATCAATCAATTTTGGCAACATATTTGTCATTCTTTTAGCTATTACAAGCATAAGTACTTTATAATCACGGTTTAAAATTGAAGTGTGCCCATATGAAACTGGATCAGATGGGTCTTTACTCTCTTTAAGAATTAGAGCCACCACAGGTTTCTTCCATGATGTTGGTGCTTCCCTTTACTTAAAAAATGTTAAACATAACCTTTTAGAGCTTTATCATTTTCTTCACCCCTAACTTCCAAACATCCACAGGAATATTCCATGAATTCCTGGAGACTTTCTTGTAGATAGATTATGTTGTTGTGTCTTTCAGGGGTCGCCACAGCGGAACTCCGGTCCGCTAATGATTGGTAGTTGATTTTTATGTGCTGAGTTACCAGCCCTGACGCACAACCTTCAACGAAGGTATGCCCATTCACACATGTCTCCACACAGAAGACGCTCTAGCTGAGAATTGAACCGGACAGCGTCTTACTGTGAGGCAACAACACTACCGCAGCACCACCACCACGGTCTCTTGTAGATAGATAGATTATATGTCACAGTTTTTATCTCATCTCCTCCTATCTTAACTGTTAATTGTTAAGCTTTATGTACCTCTAACCTTAACATACTTAAGTCTTACATAAATATTTCCATGTGTGCTTATTCTTGACTTCCACATTTTTCTGCTTTATACAAATTTTCATAACATTTCCGAAATATTTCTTTTTTACGCACCTTTATTGAATTATCACCTGTAACATAGGCAAATTTACATTTATACAAAAGTAATCAAACTACACTGATAAATTAACATTAACAATCATTATACTTTATATATATTTCTATATATCACATAACCTAAGCAACATTACATACATTATTCAATTCCTGCCCCTTGTTTTAAACAAAAAACATCTTTATTAAACTATCACTTATGACACAAGCAATCACACATTTACATAAATGAAAACAAACTGCAAAGACATAATCCTAGTTGCAAGCTTTTTTACATCACAAACCATACTGACACTCCCAGTTGCAAATATTTACATCACTTATAATCTACCCAATCATTTTCAGTCAAACATTACATAGCTCATTTAATTTCTGCCTTAGTTTAAACCTCGTTCATCTACTTTATGTACTGTTCCCACAATTCCCATGTTTTCCTATGATAAAGTCAAAGTAAATGTTATTGTCATACAGATCAACACAGAGGAAAAAGTGTGTGTCACTGCACGGAATTTCGATACTTGGGCTTGTACGATAAGAATTATAGTTTACAGAAGGAAGATTACTAATAATTTTAAAATACTGAAATAGAAATCAAAAATAAGATACTAAAAATAAACACAATAAATTATAAAGTGTAAAGTGAGCTATGTAGATAACAATGACATATGGCACATAAATAATGTTTGTTTACCCATTTAGCAGGTTAAGCTATGGGGTTGTTGTTCAGCAGTCTGACAGTTTATGTCTATATTATGTCTTAGTCTGTGTAGTGTACTCCTACCTTTTCCTACAGATCTCAATTCCAGTTGTTTTATCTCTGTTCCTATATTCACTGCTTCTAATATAGTTGGTTTAGATTTTGCTTTCCATTTTCGAGCAATTGCTTTTTTTTTTGACAGCCACAATAATTAGACACAGCAAGGCCCTACCATGTCTTGGTAATTCTGATTCTGAATCACAGCTCAGAAAAATCATCTCCCTCCTCACACCAGTCCACCCACCCAACATCTCTGACAGTGCATCCCACAGGAAACCCTTAAAGTCTGCCAACCCACCGCAGTCCCAGAAATATGTTCCCAAGAACCTCTTTCTTCCCCATCACACCTCCATTTGCTGTCTACATGAGGAAAATTCTCTGGAGTCTACTTGAGGTATAAAAATATCTATGTAAACAATTCCAAGCAAAATCCTAAATCTCCTAGACTTTGTTGCATATTTGGCATATTTAACATTTCAGAAATAGTTCTGGTTATTTTTCTTGTACAGGCTTCCTAAGTCAGACAACAATCCTTTCTACTTTCTGTTACCTAAGTCATTGTGCTAAAAATTTTCTGCTCTGGAGTTATTATCAAAACCTTGAGCAATCTTTCTAAACTCATGTATATTGTCCAAATACTCTCTTGTTTTCTCTTCAGCACTCTACATTAGCACGTCTTCTTGATCTGTACTTTAACCTTTGTTAGCCCCTCTAAATAATTCTTGTTACTTCTTAACGAGATCTCCTTTTCTTTCATTTTTAATCTATTCTTATACTCCACTTTCATTTTATCTCACTCACTAGCTATATTTTATTATTTTTATTTTATTTTACATTTGTTGACCGGGCTAGTCTAGCTGGATACATGTCCATTTTCAGTAGAGGCCCGGGGAGAAAAGCTCCACAATAAAACCTAAAGAATTTTCTCTCTCTCCTAATAACTCTCAAATAATTTTAACTATCCATTCCTTAAATTCCTCTCTTTTTAACAAGTGGTGAAGCACCAATGTCTCATTTTCACTTAATTACCGTTAATGTTTATCTTAGTGTTGCTTGATCTGAAATAGTTACTGGATGTACATCAAAGCTTTCAATTAAATGCACATGTTCCCATGAAATATAATTTCTGTTTAGTTTACTCCAGTTGTTGTAACTTGGGGAAATAATATGTACATTCTCTCCAAGTTCCTACTACTGAATTCACTTCATTCATACCAAATCTTTTCATACATTTATCCAGAAATCTACCTTCTTTTGTTATAGTTTTCCTTCAAAAAAGTGTCTCCTATAGCACTGCTATTTGTACTCTGAATTTGTTAATATAATTCAGTACTCTTATTCACTCCTAATAATTTCAAAACTTACTTTTAACTGAATACTCAGAAAGTAAAACCGCTGAGCGAAGTTCGAAAAGACCATGGGCAGGATTCACGAAGCCTCCGTGTAAGAGTTACAAGTCTTACACGGAGGCTGCAGTTAAACAGTGTGACGTCAGCATGCCATGCACATTCATGAGGGCATGCTGACTCACACCCAAGGCTAACACGGTCCGTGTAAGAAAGTAGGGGGCGTATCCACAGGGCGTGTCCTGCAAATGGACATGCCCCCAGAAGTGGAACAGTCCCGAAAGTAAACCCCCATGAGAGAGTCCGCGTAAATGTCAACAAACACAACACAACACATGGCCCCACAGACTATAAACATAAAAAGTAAGAATGAACATGTTATAATTTTTTTTATAAGTTCTAAAGATGTTTGCCTGTAATTGCGCTCATTTGCGCGGGCGTGCCCATCGCTTAGCCACAGTTAGTCAGTGGAAAAGCATATAAGATCTAAATATGCAAAGTAAACCAAGAAGCAATAGCGTAGCGGTAGAGACGTTGGCTGAAGACAAGGCAGTCACGGTTCGAGCCCCCATAACATCAATTTTTATTTCTAGTGAAATAAGCACAAAACAATTCCCTGACATATATGTACATATATAAAATTATATTTTATGTAAAATGTAATGAAATGGGCCATGTATTTTGAAGAAATGTGAGATAATAAAAAAAATAAATAAATAAAATGTCAGAAGTGCCTATAGCTGAGCTACGCTCTAACAAGCTGAGTATATCTGCCCGTAGGTGAGCAGTGGTTTAACAGGTGTAAAAGGAGTGCCCGGGGTTGAGCAGTGTTGTAACACGCTGAAACTGTGTGCCCGTAGCTGAGCTGAGCGTAATATGCATGCTGACAGCGAAATGATGCGTAAACCAGCATAACCCGTTTGCGCGGAGCTGCGCACCGCGCCAACAAGATAACCGGCGGGCAACGTTGAGCAAGCTGTATCAAAACAGCCTTTACACAGACACACCTCCTAGCTTGTGTAGACAGTCATAAAAAAAAACAAAGCAATGGCCAGGCTCGAACTCAGGATACCATGCACCATAGTCAAAGTACTAAACCACTAAGCCATGACAGTTGCTCGTAGAAATGCAGTATTAGCATATATATAGGAATGAATGGAAAGAGAAGCATGACAAAGCAGGTTTTGTGAAGCTGATACATTTCCAAAATGGCCAATCACAGATAAGTGCGGGAAAAACGGCATATATAAGCCCCATAGGCGGAAATACACAGCATAACTGATTGTGGAATCGATTTGCAGTCAGGATGGCAGGTGTAGGAGAGGGTAGTTGCTTCCAAGCACAGAGGTGGGGCATTGAGGAGTCCAAATATAAGGTTTGGCTCCTCGTCCATGATCATGAGGCCCAACTCATGCAGGGCCAGGTCCTGTGGGGAGCATACAAGGGTGAGGCATGGGACCGTTTGGCACATGATCTCACTAGTGCCACAGGAATACCAAGGACTGGTGAACATGTCCGTCACCACCATACGGACCTGAAGAGACGGAAGCAGGACCAACTGAACCGTTGGATCCAGGAGGCCCGGCAAATGCCCAACGCCCCACTACTGAGTAAGTTACATGTAATTATTTATGTAAGAAATTAACCTAGCTGATATTATGGAGATGTGTATTCCAATATTACTTCATTTATATTACAGCTGCAGGAGTCCGTTCCATGAATCATCAAGCCTATGCCGACAGGCTTGTGCGGTTGCACCACCAGGCAGGTTAGTAATTCTATCCCTGTAACTGTTAAAAAATATAAGTATGACAGCTTGCAAAAGAGTGCAGTGTAGTCACTTACTAATAAAAAGTGCAAGTAACAGTGTAAGACAGATTCTGCTAGTACTGTGTGATTACATAAGTGTGATGCAGCCTGTAATCCAAAAATAAAAATGAAACAAGTCTGAAATAAAGATGTTCCACCTGTAATGTAATAGTACAAAACCTGCAGCAGGCTGCAAATTACAGCTACACAAGCTGAGTAAAACACATGTGTGAAATATATCCCCGTTTAAAATCTGAAACATGACACAAGTGAGACTGTTGGAAAGGATTGTTGTAACCAAGTAAAACATGTCAATAAAGCCTAGAATTAAGTACCATCCTGAATTGTAAAAATAAAACAAGTGAGAGTGTGAGAAAGAGGTATGAATCCACCAATAAAGTTGTAATAACTCCTGAATAAAGAATACTGCAGTCAGTACAGAATGAAATGAATGTGACAGGCACAACCAAAGAGTGAAATGTGTGGAATCAAGTACTGAAGCTGGAATGTGTGTCCCACAATTTGGATATGTTGCTGTATGTTTGCAATATGCAGATAGTATGGTTGTATGAAATACCAAACATCCACAGTTGTCTAGAGCCATATAAATCAAATGTAGCAGGATGCTGTAGCTGAACAGAGCCAGATATGAATGTGTATGAATAAAAACGCAATGTATATAAATGTAGCAGTAACATTCCCATCACCAACATGCGTAAGTTTACACATAGGAAACTGTAGTCAGACTTGTAGGGTGTGTATATCTGCAGCTAGTAGAAATGTACAGCATATGTATAGGTGCTTGAAGTTGTTAATGAAATATTTCTTCACCCTACCCTATACCACAAATAATCCATTCCACATGAAATGGGTATGTGTATTCACAATTAACTCCCCTGGACATTTGTCATGTTGGTTCATACATATTTGCATGTACGTTGATGCATGGCCCTGTCCATACATCCAAACCTGATGACCTGTTGCCATCAATCAACCCTGCATGTTGTTGGATTGTGTATTGTTGTTCAAATTATGCATGTGTTATGCTTGCTGTTCAATGGCTTGAATTAATGGGTCTTTGGTTAATGGGAATACTAATGCATGCTGTTACAACTAATTGTGAATGGTATTGTACGTTACTAACCCAAACTGTCATAAAATAATGCAAAACATAGGACGACAGGGAAGGCGGGTTCCAGCGGACCCACCTCTCCCACCTCAGCTGGCGAGTGCACCTGGCAGTACTGCCCAGGCCGGAGCCTCCTCTGGTGGCCCTGTGCCACCTGCGGGTGGAAGCGCTGCAGGTGATGGGGCTCGCCCCCCCCTCTGCAAGCGTGGCCAGAGGAGAACATCCACTCATCCTCCATAGTGTCCGGACTGTGGTGCGTAGGGAGATCAGGCATTCTGTGCTTGGGCCCCTACGCCAGCTTGAGGCATGGGTGGCACAACTCACGGGCGTGCCTGCTGCCCGTCCTACACAGCCCCCAGCACAGCCCCGTCCTGGGCAGTGAAGGCACAGTGGCAACTGCCCAAGGGTGGGGATCTCAGTTCCACTGTTGCCATCTGTGGGCTCATGGGCTCGAGATATCCAAAAATCCATCCCCGTCTTGTTTGTCTTGTCTGTTAACCTCCCCTACCTACCTCCCCAGCTATACCTACTTCCTGTACCTGACATTCCACTCTCACCTGAAAAAAAAAAAAAAAAAGGCACTCTGTTCCCATAAAAAATTACGCCCCATACATAGCTGCCCATTTCGCACACATGTATGCTGGACATGTAAACTGGCAATTACAATTGGCTGTACAACAAATATTGTTGTCCTCACCCCTATCTCAGGGGTGGAAGGTTTCAAATTTCGCACCAAATTACAAACATATGCACAGCTGTTGCTGATAAAGAAATAGGCAGCTATGGGCCTGTCCTACATCCCTCCTGCAAATCCCGAGCTTGTTTTCCTACTGTCCTATTCTCTTTGTGCCCCCTTTTTCACCACTTTCCTATCTCCCCATTTTCTTTTCTTTAAAAGAAGTTAGCATGGGTGTGTGGGAGAGTAAACACTTTTAAGCAGTAGTAAGCGGGTGTGCGCTTGTGTGCGCGCAGCTAAGCGTGTGTGCGCAAAGCTAAGTGACAGTGCGCATGCGTGAGCTCAGCGCAAACCAGCGCTAACCCGCTTACAACTGTTTAAAAGTGCCTTAGTCACTCTGAATGACAAGGCCTGTAGTTTGTTCAGCAGCAAAATAAAATTCCGCTGTCAGTCTCGAACCCAGGACCTTGTAAACAGTAGTCTGCATGACTTACCACTAAGCCATGACTGCTATACAAGAACATTGTGCTGAAAGAAATATATCATGAAATAGTAGGAATTAATGTAAAGGGAATATAGCAAGTCTAGTACACAAAGCATGTCATGTATATTTACTGTCAAATCTAGTGGATTTGTAAAATATTACTGTGTGAAGAGAAACAGCCATGCTAGTTGGTAGCTAGTAGGTAATAATGTCACAGTAGCACCTGGCAAGCCACACACATACTCAGAGCAGGATAAACACTGCCATAGTTGAATAGTTAAGAGCCCAGACATAGCAACTGTGACTGAGTTACAGGGATGTCCCTGATTTGAAAACAAATGTCAACTGTGCCCCACTGACTCCCTGTGAAATGTACTAACAGTAGGCAGAAAGGTGTGACAACACATGCAATGGTAACTATGAATTACTGAAAGTATGCACCACTTGCACGTCACAAATGGTGTAGTAATACATATGCTCATAATAACCCATAGTCACAACTGCAGAATATCAGAATATTTCATGGGTGTATCCCACTGATATGTACCATTCCATGAGGCTGATAAAATATGCACCTGAGTGTATCTGAGGCCTGCTCAGCAGCATGATCAAATACCCTTCTAAGTGTCAAGGCCCACACCATGGCCAGACCACACTGCAATCAGTACCACCCTACCACAACAAACACATAGGGAATTGCTGCTCAAACAGATATAGCAAGCATTACAAGCTGTGAATGTAAATGGAAAATAGGAAAGCCATAGCAACACATTACATGAAAGACACCTAGCAGGCATACAAGGAGTGAAGGTAATGGGCAAATATTGAAGCCATAGCAACAGATTGCAAGAGCCACTGCTATATACCAGTTACACCACAATTCCCACAGGAAAGCACACACACCCATATACACAGTATTACTAGTCATAGGTGTCAGTTTACATACACACTGAGAAGAGGAAACTGGAGGAAGGAATACTCAGGTTACAGTACAACATGCATTGCAGTGTCTACAACACAGCCTGAAATAAGAGAGACATACCAACCCTTACACTCACAGAACAGTGTCCACAGCATACCAGCATGGTCCCCACCCTGATAATCTGAAAGGGCTACGCCTACCTAACAAACCTTTTTATAGCACTGTCCTGAAATCACTGTGAGAACTGCAATCACTACACAACAGGCTGCATGCAATTAGTAAATGCGGCTAACAATTGGTGCAGAGGCCATCACATGGACATGTGCAGATACCTACAAAAGCATCCTGTACTCCCAGTCCACACATGCAATACTTTCATTGCACCCTCTGGAGGTAGAGACAGAGAGAGAGATAGAGAGAGAGAGAGAGAGAGAGAGAAAGAGGAAGAGAAAGGAAAGAAAGAAAAACATATATATAACAACAAGACAAACAAGTTGACAGCAGGCCAACTATCAGAAAGCCAATGCAAACAGCTGTAACAAACACAGGTAATGTAAAGTACTAATATAAAAGTCTACATACTGTGAACCCTCCATATGTGTTATTGGTCTATATCTATGTATATGAAGATGTGCATAGGGCAGGGGACATACTGCAACTGTCACTGAAGGCTGTACATACATATGTATGTGAAGGTAGCTATGTGCACATATCAATGTAGGTTGTAGTGCAATGTACAATGCAGGTTGTACAGTAATGGATGTTCATCAGTACGTTAGTGTGTGTATACATATGTGTAAATAAAAATGATTTTATATATATATATATATATATATATATATATATATCATGTGTATACATATATCAAGATATGTATGTATATATATATATATATATATATATATATATATATATGTATATAATATGCATATATATATACATAGATAGAGAGGGATGTAGAAATAAATAGACATATATAGTTCATAGTTTAGTACTAGGCTATCTGCCCTGGGGCATTTATAAGCCTAGCCATACTGAAGTGGCTTTCGCCACCCCTTGTAATGGTACAAAAGTGTACAGAATAGATTTAGAATACTGTGCCTCTGTCTAGTAGTGACACAGTGAAGACCCCCTTACATAATAGAATTAGTTTACTGTGCCACTGTCTAGTAGTAACACAGAGATGACCCCTGGGGTAAACCTACGATCTCCCATCCACTCGTCAAGATTTCTCTTGAAGAGAGTCAGTGAGGGGCTCTGCCTAAACTGAACTGGGATTCTGTTCCAGAGTATGGGAAGCCTCTGATTTATGAATCTGTCCCTCCAGCATGTCCTATTCATATTTGCGCTGAGGTTTAAATCTTTAGCTCTCGTGGTTCTGATGGATTTGGATTTTTTGAGGTGGAGCATGTCCATCAATTCCTAATTGGACATGGCCTTGTACGTCAGGCACAGATCACCTCTAAGTAGGCGGTATGCTACTGAATAGAGCTGGAGTTTCTTTTCTGGCAGCATATGACATATGTTGGAGACCCTTGATCCTCTTGGTGAGGTACTTTTGGGATCTCTCCAGCTGTTGCAAGTGCCGGGTGAGGTACATACCAAATGGGGCATTTTACTCAATCATGGGCCTGATAAGGGAGGAGTATAGGGGTACAATGACCTCCTTTGATCTGGATGTGAATCCCTTCATGATAAGGTGGGCAAGGTAGAAAGTCTTTCTAACCACTTTGGCAACGTGGGTGTCAAATGAGAGGTCACTATCGACTTGGGTCACCAGGTCTCTGATTACTTTTTCCGTACTCAGTGGGTTACTGTCTATGTGATAATTTGTGGGTACTTTGTTTATCCCAAAGGGGATGACTATACATTTTTTGGCATTTAGTTTAAGGCCATGACTCCGGCACCAGTTGTCCGTTTCAGTGAGGCCTTTCTGTAGGATGTATGTGTCAGCTGGTGTATCGACTATGGCGCCTAGTTTGCAGTCATTTGCGAACTTTGTCAGCCACAACCCCCCCATGTTTGCTTTCACATCTGAGAAATAAATGCCGAAAAAGAGGGGTCCCAGGACAGAGTCATGTGGGACACCACTTGTGACTGGCTTTGAGTCTGACATGGCTCCAGTGATTTTGACTTTATGGGTTCCATCCTTTAGCCAGTTTGCAACCCATCTTGTGACATATGGATTTACATTTCAGCTGTTGAGCTTGTCTATGATGCCAGAGTGAGGTATTGTGTTGAAAGCTTTAGCCAAGTCCAGGTAGGCTGTATGGACTGCTTGGCCCTTGTCAATGGCTCTAGTGACAGTTTCGAAAAAGTCAACCACGTTCAAAAGGCAGGATCTGCCCTTTACAAAGCCGAACTGGGTGGGATCAATTGTCTGTAAGTCCCCAATGTCTCTGTTTATGAGTTC